>NC_136266.1:126321678-126434178 GCF_964187855.1 Myxine glutinosa | reverse complement strand
ATCTTCTTTTTGATTCATATATAAACATCATTAAAAGTAAATAATGACCTCGGCCAAAGTTCAAACAACGTGAGTTTAATCTCTACATGAGAGAATTCCACATGGCTATTTGGGTGGTGTATACGCTAACAGATCGCTGTCTCCATCGATCTTGCCAAGGCCTTAACACCTATCGGCTCAAAATCCTTTTAACTGTTGACTTGGTAGTTTTTACAATGAAGGAAACATTAACAATGTTGTTAAAAGTTTATTTTGTGATTAATTTGTGATTGGAGTTATGTTGTTTGGAATGAAAAAATAGATATCGAGTTCAAGTAAATGACGACATGCCATGATGGTTTCTACCTTCTAAACGTGAACTTCACGGATCGCCATGTGCAGATTCGCCACGGACCCACGATCGATGTTTCTACACGTGAACGTACCCATTTTTTTTGTGAACGGGTACGTTTTTCATGGAAGTCCTTCACGCACTTGCTGTCCATATCTGATGTGCGACTGAAGGTGCTACAGGAATGTGGAATTTATTGGTTTCATGCTTTAGCATTCACCGTATTTGCATTGCCTGTTTGCTTCTGGCCTCCCACCCATGCGTAGCATGGGTATCTCACCAGTTATACTAACATAATCATAAGACTTAAACAAACAAACAAAAAAACACCTATTTTGGGTATTAGGTAATCACACTAACAAATAGTAATCATACTAACATAATCATAAGCAACCCCTTCCCTCCCCCAACCCCATATATACCTCCTCAGACCCCAATTTTTCTAATGCCTTGAACAAACATTGGCACATCACGGGTGATGAAGGTTGTGATCAAGTTCCATCGAACTACTGTGTGTAGTTTCAGAGGAAAAAGCAAATTCCGATTTTGGGGGGTCAAACCTGAATCCATTTTGACCCCCGGTAAGCCCACTTAGACCCGGATATTTTTTTAATGTTGTGAACAAACTTTAGTCACAATACAACAAATATCATTCGTGCCAAATTTTATCCCAATCTCATCAGCGGTTTCGGAGAAGAAGTTTCAAGTGTTTACGGCGGACGGACTGACAGATGGATGATGCGCCATCGCATAAGCATATGCAAGCCCTGAACTTCGTTCCAGGTGAGCTAAAATGTATTGGTGGAAATGGCAAAATGTATTTTTTTTGCTTATTGACATTAAATTCCTTGAGTTCTCTGCCTGCATGATCGCGCATTTCACCTTTATCCTTGGTTTGTAAATAATAAATACTTCTTGTTGAACTTCGTGTTTTTTCCAATCTGTCCGTGTTAGTCATTTTCCTATTGATACAGCACTGTTTGCACATAAGTTAGACTGGGAGGTTATAATTTCAAAATTGGCTGGCTCATCAAGTATGGTATGCACCAGCAGTAAGCTCGGCCGCATTAATTAAGATCCCAGTAAGATAAAATTGGTGCATAGTCGAGGGGCGCACCCCCTGATTAGAAAGACACAGGGCACAGGTAAATGGTGGTCAGACAGAATACCCTGGAACTATGTGGTAGACAAATTAGCATTTGAGGTTGCCTAGCAACTGCTATGGCACAAAGTTGTTCGTGATCGGTGGCCTCAAGCCCGGTAAATCCGAGGGGAACCTATGATCCCCCTCGTAGTAGACACCTGGATGCAACAACATACATATACTAATATATGCATGTATGTATATATATATATATATATATATATATATATATATATATATATATAAATATATATATACATACATATATATATATAATATATATATATATATATATATATATGTTTATATATATATATATATTGTAACGAATGTGGAAACGTTACAATGTGAACGTTACAAACGTACGGTACCACCCTGTAATGTAAATAATGGTCGCAGTCAGCGTCCTAGTTAATTGCATGAAAAGTACACGCAGGTCACGATATATCTTTTAAATAGTGTATTTCCTTATTCCATGTAGGCTAAGTATGTGTTTTCCCACTAGATTGACTTTGCATTGTATCAAACAAAATAAGCGTAGGCCCTTCCAATTTCCCCAAAACCTCCCTTCCATTTGCCTTCCGCATTTTGGCCGGTTTTCTTCAAACCACCATTGGCCACGAGGTAAGGTTGGGGAAGAAAGGCGTGTCTCCACCTCGTCATAAGAAGGAAGGAGTGAACCACCCCTAACAGCCAATCAACACCGCGGTGAGTGACCCGGTAGGCGTGCCCTCGGAGTCGGCGGCTTGATTTCGCTCGAGGTGATAAAAGCGACTGCAAGGGACTGCTTTTGAGATGAGCTGCGAGATGACCCTGGGAGAGCAGCAAAGAGGCTGCACCAAAAAGAGGCGGTGAGATGCGAAACGCTCCAAGCCAAAGAGGAGAGGTACTCGGCAAGGAGACCAGCTTTGGAGAGACGCGCTGAAAGGAGGGAGACGGCCCCACCCCAAGGAGAGGAGCAGGTGTGCCGAACCAGCGCGTAACGTCTACCACAGTGGAGACACGACGGAGGGTTTCCCGCCAAAAACCGCGAGGAATTGCGAACGGCGGCCTCCCGACCTTGCCTCCCTCTCAAGCCTACCTGCCTGCAATATCCCCTGTGTAAGTGTGAACGTCCTGTCCTGCTCGTTTGTCTTGGGGCTAAGTAAAAATGAATAGTGTAAGTTAAGGATTCGCTGTGTTACTGCTTCTTCCATCCATTGCTTGTGTGTGTATAATAAAATCTGTTCTTCCTCCGTATTCTTCTTCTTCTTCTTTTTCATTCTCTTTCGGTTGCTTTAGAGATTTCCCGATTGAATATCTGTGGGGCGATCTGGTCAACGTCGGGTGGAATCGGGTTTTAATCAGGGAGGAACTGTTCGGACGCGGTTAAATACACCACCGCTCGGTCAATATAACATCTAAAAGCCGCGTCTGTAACAATATATATGTATATATATATATATATGTATATATATATATATATATATATATATATATATATATATATATATATATATATATATATATATATATATATATATATATATATATATATTATATTGTATATATGTAGTGGCAGTGATGGGGGTACTCAAATACTCCCAGCGCTGTTACGCCAGAATAACGTGTATTTCCCCCCGCTATGCCCTCCCAATCCGTTGGAGGGCAGTCAAAGACCATAAATGACAAAATGCAATCTGAGTTCGATACCAGACGACCTCCCCGTGGGGGTCCGCGCGTGGCACGATAGCGTGGGAGGCAGACATGTTTGTATATTGTCTCTCCGTCTCCCCACCAGCCACAATCGCTGTGAAGGCCAAAATATTGTAAGCATTTCTCCCTCCAAAATCAGTTGTTATTCCTATATGGTGGTCAAGCATTCTTGTCTTTCTCCCAATGTCCTGGACTCTCTCTCCCAAGCTGGCTCGGCCAACTCTTTGATTTCTCAGTATGTGATGAGGGGAGGGGGTGGGAGGGAAATGGAGTGGACTATGTATATGACCGGCTTGACGGGGGGAACTCGAAGATTTCGGTGTATGGCATCGAGGCAGTCTCTTGTGAGAGGGTGACTGTCCCCTTGGCTCATAGACTGAAATATACCGTGCACGTTATTAGTGATTCTATAATAAACCTCTTGTGGAACAGTTCCAGTGCTTCCTGGGTTTATTCCTGGGGAATTGGGGAAACGAGGGGTGCTGGGTGCTGCCACGCACACACACACATATATATATATATATATATATATATATATATATATATATATATATATATATATATATATATATATATATATATATATATATACAGACTTGGCATTTAATATGGAATATTTTTTTTGTGTGGGTGAACTTACTTCTCAAGATGACTTAGAACCAAAAGTTCATTGGAATTATGTTGAAATTATTCTAGATTTTGTTAATGTGACCTTTAAAAGAAACAAAAACCACATTTGACATTTCGAAACAAATAAATTGATCCTTGAAAGTGATGTAAACTGACATCAAACTCAATTCACGGACAGTACTGTGTTAAACTTCTGTACGTTTTCCAGAAGTATCTCTTTATTTTGCACATTAGCCAAAAAAAAATTCAACAAATACAAAAGCTAAATTATGACTGGGATTACGGACAGTAAAATTACAGTTCAGTACTTCGTGTAACCCCCACAAGCATTCAGGAGAGCACGTACACATTGAGGCATGCTGTTCACGAGATTTGCCATGGTTTGGACAGGAATCGCTTGCCATGCAGTGACAATGGTCTGCTGCAATTCACGCACAGAGGTCGGCTGCTGGTCCAAGTTGTCGATTTGACGCGTTAATTCTGCCCACAAGTTCTCCATCGGATTCATATCCGGGGACATGGCAGTCCACTCCATATGCTCTACACCACGGTCAGCAAGCAAGTGTTGGATCATGCAAGCACGATGAGGCCATGCATTGTCATCTTGGAAGACAAAGTTTCCTCGAAAGGCTGCACGAGCAAATGGAAGCAATGTTTCTTCCAGAATGACCCTGTACTTGAACTGGTTCAGGTTTCCATTCAGAACAACCAGGTCAGTTTGCCCCCTGCATATAAAGCAGCCCAAACGGTCACCCCACCACCTCCAGCTTGGACTCTTGGCACTATACAATCTTCGTTGTGGGCTTCATGCACTTGTCTGCGCACTTGGACGTGGCCATCTTGACGATAGACCAGAAATCTAGACTTGTCACTTAAGGTCACGTGATTCCAGTGTCCTGGCTTCCATTGACGGTGCTCTCTGGCCCACTGCAATCGGCGCTGGCTGTGTTGTCTGGTCAGGCGTGGCTTTCTCAGGGGACGCCTGGCACGATAGCCTGCTTGAACCAGTCGTTGGTTGACTAGCCTTCTGGATACAGGCACATTTGTCAGTTGCTGCCACTTAGCCCGAAGCTGATTAGCTGACTTGGTACGGCCATTGCAGACTAACCGGTGCAGCTGGCAATCATCTCTCCTTGTGGTTCTGCGTGGACGTCCTGGCCTCGGTATTGGAGTACGGACACCCCTCTGAGCATTTCGTTTCAGGATCTTTGACACCTGACCTTGAGTGATGCCATACTGCCGAGCAATAGCACGCTGTTTCATGCCAGAATTTCGTAAAGCCACCACTCCATGACAAACAGCATTGTCAAGTTGACAGACCATCTCCAGAGGAAGCGGCAATAACTTTTGGAGACGTGCAGCAGTTGTTTTCCACTAATACAGACCGCAACAACCCTTATATACCCGATTGTGAAACCAATCGTCAAATGTACCTGTCCTTACATTTTATCACGCCACCTGTGATATAATCCTGTTATTGACTTCTTGCTGCGAAAGTCAATCAGTTACATGGTTCTTTCAACAAAGACATCACCGAAGGGGAAAAGAAACTCACCAGATTGATATACTGAGTTCAGAAAGTAAACCCAAGTCAAGAAAAGAAAAAAAAATTCCATATTAAATGCCTTCAACAGCTCTCCCTATCTCTTCCACCTCTTCCACATCTTACCCTACCCCTCCTCCCCCCTGTTCTGTATCTGATGCTCCCCCTTCCTCTTCATTAACGGTATGGACCTCAAACATCCGGGGCCTTCGTTCAAACTTAACTGATCTCTCCATACAGGTTGCTTCTGTCAAACCAGACGTGATCTGCTTAACAGAAACTTTCCTCCTTTATGATGTCTCTGATTCCATAGTATCTCTCCCGGGCTACTCCCTCCTCCGGTATGATAGACCTGAGCCTCGTCCTGGAGGCGGGGTTGCTATCTTTATCAAAAACTCTCTTCCTCACTCGCCCTGCACTGCACTCTCTCCACCTCACCCCCAGGAATACCTCTGGCTACGGCTTCCCCTTCGCTCCCACCTCTTGTTCATATGTGTGTTGTACCGTCCACCAAACAGTGATGACTCCATCTACATCTCGCTGTCTGATGATATGGACCAACTTCTATCTACTCATCCCAACTCTCTCTTCCTCATATGTGGTGATTTCAATTGTCACCATGCCAGTTGGCTGGGTGTGGGTACCTCTCTCACCAGCCATGGCTCTTCAGCAAAGGACTTCTGCGACTCACTGGGACTGACACAATCTGTCAATTTCCTGACCCGGATCTCAGTCAACGGAACATCTTCTCTTCTGGACTTGGTTATGACTAACTTCCCTGAAAATGTCTGCTGCTCTTCTTCTGCTCCGATCGGATCATCTGATCATGTCCTTGTTAAAGTGGACATCTCTCTGACCATCCTCAGGGAGCCTGCTCAGCGTCGACGAGTCTGGCATTTCACTCAGGCCAACTGGCACGGTCTTCAAGCAGCCATCAATCATCTGGACTGGTCTCCCATCTCTACCACCTCTGACATCAACTCATCCTGGGAATTCTTCCAAAGTAAATTGCTCTCTTTCATGCACAGATTTATCCCATCTCGTCTTCAGTTGTCATACCCTTCCTCCCGTCCATGGTACACGGAATCTTGTGGTGAGGCTGTTGCCCAGAAACAACTTGCCTTCGTCTCCTGGAAAGCAAATCCAACGGAAGGAAATCTCATTTCCTTTCACAAAGCCCGAAACAAGTGTGTGTCCACCCTCAGGAGAGCCAGGAAACAATATCTCTCCATTCTCAAGACCGAACTCTCTTATCTGTCTCCCTCTTCCAAATCCTGGTGGTGTCTGGTCAAATCCGTTTCTGGTGTTTGTTCCCCCTCCATCCCCTCCCTTACCTCAAACGGCTACACAGCTGAATCCGCACGTGAAAAAGCTGAATGCCTCAACTCTGTGTTTGCCTCTAAATCTTGTGTCCCAAACCCATCCCTCTCTGTACCCACCATACCCAGTCGTACCCTGCTGCTCCTGGACTCTGTGTCCTTTCCTCCTGACAAGGTGGAAAAGTTTCTGTCAACCCTCGACTCTGATTCTGCAACTGGACCCGACGGCATCAGCCCACGGGTCCTAAAATCCTGCTCTGCTGCTCTATCTCACCCTCTCTCTGTTCTCTTCACCCTCTCTTTTGCTCAAGGTCAACTGCCATCTGCTTGGAAATCAGCCAACATCACCGCTTTGCACAAAAAAGGTGCAAAAACAGATCCTAGCAACTACAGACCAATCAGCCTTCTCCCAATTATCAGCAAAGTCATGGAATCCATCATTGCTTCGGATATGAAATCTTTCCTCTTCTCCAAAGGCTTGATCTCTGATCATCAATTTGGTTTCAGACCAGGTCACTCTACTCTGGACATGCTGCTTCTGCTGTCTCAACAATGGATGGAGGTCCTCAATGCCAAACAGGAAATTAGAGCTGTCTCCCTCGACATATCACGTGCCTTCGACACGGTCTGGCACCCCGCTCTGCTCACCAAACTCTCCTCCTTTGGTATCCATGGAAATCTCCACGCATGGCTGGCGGACTTCCTCTCTAGTCGTCGTCAACGTGTGGCCCTGAATGGGTTTCTCTCATCTCCTCTTCCTGTTCAGGCTGGAGTTCCCCAAGGCAGTGTTCTGGGCCCCGTGCTTTTTCTGGTCTTCATCAATGATCTCTCTGACTCTCTCGAAAATCCTCTCTATCTCTTTGCTGATGACTCCACTCTCTGCCGCTCCATTCCTCTTCCCTCAGATCAGCAGTCTGCTGCCTCCTCACTCTCTGAAGACCTGGACAAAATCACAGACTGGTCAAACAAGTGGAACATGTCTTTCAATCCTGACAAATCTCACACTCTTACTATGTCTCTCCGAAAAGATCGACTGGACAACCCTCCCATCTACTTTCTCAACAATCCTCTCCAAGAAGTTCTGTCGCTCAAGATTTTGGGTCTCACTATCTGCCATGATCTTTCTTGGGAAAACCACATTTCCAAGCTGGCCTCCAAAGCCAGTCGCCGACTGGGCATCCTCCGTCGTGCGAAGTCCTTCCTCGGCACACCTGAGCTCCTCACCACATACAAGGCTTTCATCCGCAGCTCAATGGAATACTGTTCTCCCCTATGGGCCGGTGCTCCTGCCTCACACCTAGCTCGGCTTCACGCTGTTGAAACCAAAGCTTTCAGAATTATTGGAATCTCCCGCGATGAAGCTATCTCTGAGGGCCTTTCACTCACTCACCGCAGGCAGGTAGGTGGTCTTTCTGTCTTCTACCGACTCCTCTCCGGCCTTGCACCCCCAGCTCTCTCTGTGCTCTGTCCCCCAAATATTCCTACAGGTCGCACAAGATCTGCCAGCAACCCTCTGATGGTTAAACTGCCGAAATCTCGGCTCTCTGCTCACCTTCACTCTTTCATTCCTCTTTTCTCCCGCCTCTGGAACAAACTCCCTCACTCCCTTCAATCCCACTCCTCCCTCCAGGTCTTTAAAACAGCTGTTCTCCACCATCTCTTATCTTCCCCCATCCAAAACCTTGATCTTTTCTACCCCCGCTAATTCACCCCAGATCCACCTTGTTTGAAATTCCAACTTCTTTCCTGGAAGTCCTGGCAGTGTCCATATGTTTTATACCTCTCCCACCGCCCCCTTCCCATGCCCCCCCCCCCAAAGCCCTCGCCCTCTCTCAGATCTCTCGATGTCTCCATGTCTCTCGGTCCCTGCTCTCAAATGTTGTGTTTGTGTCCTTCCCCCTCTCTCCCCATCTTGTCTACCGCTCCCGATGTTATATGTTTTATGTGTCGGTTTGTCTTTCTGTGTGATTAATGTTCGCTCTTTCACGAGCCTCGATCTTGTATACAAAAAAAAAAAAAAAAAAAAAAAAGTCTGTATACATACATGTATATATATATATATATGTATATATATATATATATATATATATATATTGTAACGAATTTGAGAAGTGTAACGGTTTTGAGAAGTGTAACAATTTTGGAGAAAGTGTAACGAATGTGGAAAGTATGGTTTTGTTGTGTGTAACACCCTCGTAATGTAAATAATGGTCGCAGCCGTCCTCCTAGTTAATTCCATGAAACCTACACACAGGCCACGATATATCTTTTTAAATAGTTTATTTCCTTATTCTATGTAGGCTAAATATGTGTTTCCCACTAGATTGACTCTGCATTGCATCAAACGAAATAAAGCGTAGGCCCCTCCGATGATCCATGGCAGCTCAAGTGCCAGGGATTCCCCCACTTGAGCTTGGACAGCAACCGTTTATTGCAGTACTGAACTGCTGTGCAACATGACGGCGCCTTACCTGCAGCTGCTGACCGGTTTTCGCCATTTGCGGCCATTACAAACAAGGGGAGTGGCTAGAGAAGACGGGTCGCCCCTCTCGTCATAGGGGGGAGGAGTAAGTCGGCCCCGCTCATCCAACCCAGAACAAGGGGTTTGGCTAAGAGAGGGCGGAGCGGGAACCCCCGAGAAAGTGCGCGAAGGTTCGGTGAGAAACCAATATAAGCCGCCGCGGGACGCACTCCACCCTCTTGCTCTGACCCCGTCCTCTTGCTTGCTGTCGCTCGTTGTTGCTGGGGAGAAGGAAGACGCCTGAACGAGCAGGTGTGTGAGAGCCATCGTGCGACCAGCTGCGCTGCAGCTAAGGGGGCAGCTAAGGGGCCGCAGGCCACGAAAAGGACGCGCCAGGCAGCAATCCACGCTGGACCCTCCATTGCCTCCCAAAACAACCATCCATCCTCAAGCCATACCTGCCTGCAATATCCCCCGTGTAAGTGTGAACGTCGTCTGTCTTGAATGTTGTCCTGGGGTTTTTAAGTAAATTGAATAGTATAAGCTAACGATTCACTGTGTGACTGCTTCTTCCATCCATTGCTTGTAAATAACTTTGATCGCTCCTTCTTTTTGCTTGTGTGTATAATAAATCCTGTTATTCCTCCGTACTCTGTCTTCTTCTCTCTTCCTCTTTACATTCGGTCGCTTTAGACGTTTCCCGATTGAATACCTGTGGCGCGATTGGTCAACGTTGGGGGAGTCGGGCTAATCGGGGATCCTGTAACGGTCGCGGTTGACCATCCTCTCGGCCCAAAGTAACATCTTGTCCGCGACCCGTAACAATTGGTGTCTAGGAGTGGGATACGAGGCCCGAACCAAATTTTAAAAAATGTGTAGAAAAAAATTTGGTCAAAATTACAAGCTGCCGAAATTGTGTTGTTTTATAAAACCCGAATTTTGAGATCGCGCCATGGACAATCAAGGCGATCGGATGTCGGTGGGGGAGATAGACGGGTTAGGGGTAACCCAGGACCTCGGGGAAATGTATGTGGAGGAAAGGGAGGAGGAGAGCAATGGCAATGTGGTTGAGGGAGTATCAGGCGCACAAAATGGCGCTCTCGCGCACGAGGTATCAGGCGCGCAAAATGGCGCCTTTGCGCACGCGGTTACAGCGGCACCAAATCTAGCCGCGCCCGTGACCGTAGCAGCGCCGCTGGGGAATTCGGACCTTTTTATGTTACAAATGGGGGCCCTTATGGACAGGCTAGAAGCAAAAATGGATGCTCAGGGTGAGCGAATGGGACAAATGGGGAACCGGATGGATGCTCAGAGTGAGCAATTGGGAGTAATGAGGGACGAAGCGAGGGGCACCGGTGAGGGATTAGAAAAAAAATTTGAGGGGTTAGACAATGGGATAAAAGAGGTGAAAAATGGGTTAATGGGGTTAGAAAATAGGATGGAAGACAAATTGCGGGAAATAGGGGAACAATCTGCCAGGGAAATCAAACGAATGGGGAACCAGATAGAGGAGGTGCAAATCGGGTTAGAAAGTAAACTGGATGCTCAGAGGGATGAATTGGGACAGATGAGGGTGGCATCTACAAAAGAGATGGAGGAGATGAAAGAGGGGATACGACGAGGTGTAAGTGAGGAGGTTTCGGGGCTACGCGAGGAGGTAAAGCGAGGTGAGAAGCGTATGGAGAAAGAGGTGAGGAATAATACGGCTAGGTTACAGGGGGGCATAGAGGACCTGACGGAGGAGGTGGAACAGCTGACGGAGGGACAGACGGAGTTAGTGGAGCAGGTTCAAAGGAACACTGCAGTACTCGGAGGGTTAAAGGTGACACAAAAAGAAATTAAAAATGACTTGATAGCGACACAGAGGCAATGTCAGATGGTACGTGAGGGGCTGACAATGAGGTTGGACGAGGTGACAGAGGTAATGGAGACAAAGGACCGGCAGGTGAGGATACACATAGAGACGGTCACGGTAGCCTTAGAGGACGAACTTGAGGAGACGCACCGGGAAATAAAAGAGGTGAAGCAAAAATTAGAGGAAGTGGAAGAAGAGGTGAGTGAAATTAAGAAGGGACGGACAGAAACTAAGAGGGAGATAAAGGAGGAAGTAATGGAATATGTACAAGGTCGGTGCTCAACTCATGATGTGCTGCTCACTAACCAAATAAAGAGTTTGCAGGTGGCAAAAGAGGTGCGGAGACGAGGTGCCAAGGTGAGTGGCGAAATATTCGGCAATGTATATGATGTGAGGAAAGCTTCAGTCGGCTTGGGGATTGGTTTGGATCCGGGTGTTCGTGAAAGGCCGTTGGTGAAGTGTGCAACAGGTCTGGGGTGCGAAAAAAGAGGTGTGCGAGAATGTCCGACCATGGGGTGTGTGAGGAAAAAGTGCGCGCCGACCAGTGAGTGTGCTGTCGAGATTGAGTCGGTCGTAGCGCGTGTGCGAGGGAGCACATGGAAGAGCGGTGTGGCGAGTGTTACGGAAGAAGTAACGAAAGAGTGTGCGCAAGAGGATGTGCGAGAAAGGTGTGTAACGGACAGGTGCATGGGGAAAGAGTGCGCTGTCAAGAGTGAAGGAGAATGCACGCCTGTGGTGAGAGTTACAGAGGAAGTAACGAAAGAGTGTGCGCAAGAGGCTGCGCGAGAAAGGTGTGTAACGGACAGGTGCATGGGGAAAGAGTGCGCTGTCAAGAGTGAAGGAGAATGCACGCCTGTGGTGAGAGTTACAGAGGATGTAACGAAAGAGTGTGCGCAAGAGGATGCGCGAGAAAGGTGTGTAATGGACAGGGGCATGAGAAAAGAGTGCGCTGTCAAGAGTAAGGGTGAGTGCGCGACCGAGAGTGGAGGTGAAAGTAGGGAGAGTGACACGGAGCGTGAGTTGGTTGTGACAGGTGAGCGAGGATGTACACCTGGAATGGAAGGATGCACACCTGGAATGGTAGAGCGTGTGTGGGAATGCACACTTGAGTTGGTCGTGAGGCACGTGGTTGGGTGTGCGAGTGAGAGCACACCTGTGATTGTCACAGAGGAGGTGACCGAGGAAGGGGCGCGAAGAGGTGTGTTGGTGAGGTGTGCGAACAACGAATGTGTGCCAAAGTGTTTGGTGGTCAGGTGTGTGACCAAGTCTGTGAGCGGAATGAGTGTACCGAGGTGTGTAAGAGAAGGTGCAATGACGAGGAGCATGGGAATAGCTGGATGTATGAGCAAGAAAGGGGTAGCGTATGCGTGTAAGCATGCAGGTGAGGCATCGACGGTAACCGGGTTAGCGGTTAGAGCGACTTATAGCTGAGTCGGGCCCTCGGTGCGTGCCGGGCTTCGCGTGCCGCGAGAACCAGCGGGGATCCGAGCCACGGCGGGTTCGAAAGGACCGCCGTACGCGATCCACGCTGGGCCTCGCTTGGAACGGCCGCGTCCGTGCTCAACTAGGCGGAGCGGGCAGCTCGATAGGAAGGGTCGTCATGGCGACCACTTTTTGTTGAGACGTGCCGGCAGGTCGAGATCGGGACATTGGATGGCTCCACGCCGAGGTGGTGCATGGGATCTCGGCCCGGGTAAGCCCCCGCCCCTGCCCCGAATGCGGGACGTATCCAGCCGCTGGCACAAAACAACCCGCATTCATTGCTCGGCTGTACGAAGCCGAGCTTTAGAAGGGAATTGGCGCACCGAGAGGATCTAATAAGTAGACGGGTGATGAGGTTAGTGTTTTGGACCCAAAATTAGAAAAAGGCAAAATTTGATGATTGGTACGGTGATTAGCAGTAAATGACAAACTTTTGATTTGTTGGATTTGGACGAGCGAAATTGATAGTAAGACCTCCCCGATGTGGTGGGATGGCAACTCTGTCATCCCTCACAGAAGGGGGGCAAAGGAGCACTAGCTTATGGGGTTGATGGCAGTGAAAACTAGCCCGGGTGGGTTAGGATATCGTTTGTAGGGATCTAGCGAAGATGACATTAGGTGACGTTAAGATTAGTTAGTGACAATGATACCTGTAGTGGGGACGCAGGTAGATTAGAGTGGATGATAATGACGTGGTATGTGCTTAGTTTAAAGGGAAGACGGGGAGCACTAAGTTAGCAGGGCAACAGGTAGTTTAGATGATGCCGTGTGAGGATTGAAAGTGTATTGTGAACAGGTGTGATTGACCAGGTGTGATTGCACAGGTGTGCAACTGAGCAGGTGTGATGGAACAGGTGTGATTGCACAGGTGTGCAACTGAACAGGTGAATGGAGCAATGTATGAGTGAGTGAAGGTGATTGTGTGTGGTGTTGACCAAATGGTCCAGGAAGGAAGGAGGGTGCAGGTGGCACCAGGTTTGAGTGCACAGGTGTGCACCAACAGGTGTATGGAATAAATGGTTGTGTGAAAGACATGGAGTGTGGAATATATGGAGTATTGGAATGGATGGTCGTGGAGTGAGTAGGATGGAAACTATGGAGTTGAGTGGATGGTGCGAAGGTGTGAATGGGGAAAGAGTGGACCCCCATCACGGATACCCGGGGCGGGTAGTGTAAGTGTTAGGTAGAGGGTATAGGTAAATTGTGGTTGGATATTGGCATCTGTGGTGCGAGTGGAAGAATGATGTTTGGATGGGTGCATTAGTGTTGTGGAAATGGCTGGGCGTGTAGCCTGTTAGTGTGTGTAGTTGGTTGGGCACTCCACCACTGTGAGGATGTCGGCCAGGTGAGGCCGCAGGTGGGCTCTGGGAGCCGGTAGTTGTGGATGGGGCCCGAGGATCCGGAGGACGGACCCGGGTAGCCCAGTGCCAGAGGGCACCAAGGGGTGACAGAGCCAGGAGGGGCCTTCCCCAGTTAGATAGGTTAGGGTGAGGAGCAGGTAAGCTCGGGAGGCAACTGCAGTGGTGGAGGTGTGCAGGTGGGTAGACCTGCTGGGAGAGCTACACGTCACAGCCCAGAAATTGTGCAAGGGCACCGGGAGATGAATCGGGGGAGTGAGACCCCAAATTGAGAAGCACCACAGTTTGGTCAATGGGAATTTGGTTTTTAGAACCCATAGTGTAAGTTGGCCAATGGATTGGCAGGGAAAGACCCTGGGTAGTGTAAAGTGTGTTAAAGTCAGTTAGAGGATAGTTAGGATTGGAGTCTCCTCGCACCATCTGCATCCACTCACCTGAGGTGACAGGTACTCCGCACCATGCCATGTTTAATTATTTTTGATGCAAATGTTTTGGATTGTGAGACGCATCATGACGTGGGTGTGACATTGTGCTTGATGTTCCATCTCTTCCTCCTTATGAGGATTGATGATGAATTGATGATGGCAAATTTTGGATAGTGGGATTGTGGAGACGAATTTGGTATGGGAAATAAGGGGAAGACGTGACAGTAGCGACGGATTTGTAAAGGTGTAAATTGTTGTAAATATGGGGTAAGAGCAAGGGTAGTGTAGGTGACAGGGGGGGTGACGTACGGTAGGGACGAGTTTTTCTCACTTCGCTCTCCGTACGCACTTCACCCTGCATTGCCTTTATTGACGTGTACCCTTGTGACCTTACCCCTCGCTCATTTGTCTTCCCCCCCTTTTGTCTCCCACTTGAGGACCTGTGCGCCATTGGGCACCGAGGGGAGCGTGCGTGAGATGGCCATTGTGCGCACGAGATTCCCAGAACCAGCATGCATTGCGTTGATGTACCACTTTATGGACCGCTGTTCTGCGGCCAAGTACCACTTGATGGACCCCAGGTTCTGGGGCAGGGCACCTCTGTTGGAGACCGGCCATAGTGGCCAGGGAATCTTGCTTGCGGACCTCGGTAAGGTGGCACCTATGCCAAACAGGTGGACCACCCTTAGTTGGCCCCTGAGGCCACAAATAAAAATGAACACAAGTTGTGCTTTTTATTATTTCCAAGTAGGCTGCATGAAGCCAGAAGACGTCGGGAAGAACATCGGCCCAGCAGAAAAAGAGAAGACCACCACCAGTTGTTTTGTTGTGTTTATTATGAACCGTGGTGACTGTGCACCGAGTGGTGCTTCTAGTGCTTTTGTGGTGCTTGGTGGTGCTTTTGGGTGCTTTGGTGGTATTGGTACTGGTGCATCGATGCAATGCGTGTTGTTTCCTCCCTCCCAACAGGAATTTCTTTTTCTTGTTCCCTAAAAAGAAGAAAAAAAACACAGGTCCTGGGTTGCGTTGTAAATAAGAAATAACGTCACTGTAAATAATGCTCCCCACCGTAAATGTATAGTTTGAGAACAATTCCGTAATTCGGTTAGCTGTGGGCTTGAGTCTGTTAGACAGGGTGCAATGCAATAGGGGGACATACTTATTTGTATTTTAAAATCGTCACACTCAGGGTCAGGTTAATTGTAGAGGGAATTACACCTACGTGTCACACTAAGTAAAAGTTTTGTAGGCCCGAGTCCGGGCCTGAAGAAAGGAGGGTGCAGTGTAACGAATTTGAGAAGTGTAACGGTTTTGAGAAGTGTAACAATTTTGGAGAAAGTGTAACGAATGTGAAAAGTATGGTTTTGTTGTGTGTAACACCCTCGTAATGTAAATAATGGTCGCAGCCGTCCTCCTAGTTAATTCCATGAAACTTACACACAGGCCACGATATATCTTTTTAAATAGTTTATTTGCTTATTCTATGTAGGCTAAATATGTGTTTCCCACTAGATTGACTCTGCATTGCATCAAACGAAATAAAGCGTAGGCCCCTCCGATGATCCATGGCAGCTCAAGTGCCAGGGATTCCCCCACTTGAGCTTGGACAGCAACCGTTTATTGCAGTACTGAACTGCTGTGCAACGTGATGGCGCCTTACCTGCAGCTGCTGACCGGTTTTCGCCATTTGTGGCCATTACGAACAAGGGGAGTGGCTAGAGAAGACGGGTCGCCCCCCTCGTCATAGGGGGGAGGAGTAAGTCGGCCCCGCTCATCCAACCCAGAACAAGGGGTTTGGCTAAGAGAGGGCGGAGCGGGAACCCCCCGAGAAATTGCGCGAAGGTTCGGTGAGAAACCAATATAAGCCGCCGCGGGACGCACTCCACCCTCTTGCTCTGACCCCGTCCTCTTGCTTGCTGTTGCTCGTTGTTGCTGGGGAGAAGGAAGACGCCTGAACGAGCAGGTGTGTGCGAGCCAACGTGCGACCAGCTGCGCTGCAGCTAAGGGGGCAGCTAAGGGGCCGCAGGCTACGAAAAGGACGCGCCAGGCAGCAATCCACGCAGGACCCTCCATTGCCTCCCAAAACAACCATCCATCCTCAAGCCATACCTGCCTGCAATATCCCCCGTGTAAGTGTGAACGTCGTCTGTCTTGAATGTTGTCCTGGGGTTTTTAAGTAAATTGAATAGTATAAGCTAACGATTCACTGTGTGACTGCTTCTTCCATCCATTGCTTGTAAATAACTTTGATCACTCCTTCTTTTTGCTTGTGTGTATAATAAATCCTGTTATTCCTCTGTACTCTGTCTTATTCTCTCTTCCTCTTTACATTCGGTCGCTTTAGAGGTTTCCCGATTGAATACCTGTGGCGCGATTGGTCAACGTTGGGGGAGTCGGGCTAATCGGGGATCCTGTAACGGTCGCGGTTGACCATCCGCTCGGCCCAAAGTAACATCTTGTCCGCGACCCGTAACAATATATATATATATATATATATATGTATATATATATATATATATTGTTACGGACATGGCTCAAGATGTTGCTTGACTGAGCGGAATGGCCGCCGTGTTCGCACAGTTTACCCGATTACCCCCAACTCACCCGATTCCACTCGAACGTTGGCCAAATCGCGCTACGCTAAATCAATGATGGAAAGTACACAACGACTGGGATAAATGAAACGACGCAAGGGGTACAGTTCTCAAGACCTCCGGAGGAGGATATAATTAGTGGTGGAGAAAAGGGGTAAATTACAAGGTAATGAGGTAAAGACACAGAAGAGATGGGCACTTAGTTACAGTCTTATCTTATCCCCGACAGACCACAGACAAACGGAACAAGACTGACTTACACAGGGATTGATGGCAGGGAAGGACAGGCAGTCGATAGCACAAGGTGCACCTTGGCTCAGGGACAGGATAACGCACGGTCCAGTCCAGAGATGCGGGGAGGTGTCACAGCGCTCGGAGGTGGCGTCCTTCTCTCTCCAAGCTCAGCGCGCATCTGACGTCACCTCCCTCTTCCTGCGCATGCTCAGCGGGGAGTGACACGCCCTCGGCTCGTTGGCTCTGACCCAGATGGGACCGGTCCGCCGCTTCTATTGGGTGCGGGGGTTACCGGGCTCCACCCTTGACGAGGAGCTGACAGCGAGCCCCTACTTGGTAACCCCGTCGAACACATGCTTGATGGCGGCTCGTTGGAAAGGCCTGGTGCACTCCCAACACCCCCTACCAACCATGCCGGAGTGAGGACGCACACTCCCCGCGCCGCCGCCGTTGTTGTTGTTGTTGTTGTTGAACTGTGAGGAAGAGCTGCGGGGAGGTATTGCGAGGTCCTAAACTTCCTAACGGTGCCATACAATCACATTCTGGTGCAACGAAGAGTCAGAATTAATGGAAACGAGTCCTTAACTGACATAGACTAAGAATAACTAGCAAGATGTCCTATAGTTGTCTACGTGAGATGCGGTGGACCTGGATGCGACATTTAATGGGGGAAATAGGGGGAGGTCGGGTCTACAGAGTGTTGTTTACAGAAAATGGGACTAGGGAATGGGGGATTGGGGATAGTTGGGAAGTATGGAGGAAATAGGGGAATATTTACAAGCGGATATGGATGGATGTAAATCCCATATCCGCAACAATATATATACATACATATTGTTGTGGATATGAGAATGTTGTTTTTTTTATTGATGTGTTATGAATTGTTGTAAAATATCACCCTCCTTCCTGCAATTGTTGTTGTATAAAGATCAAAGGGCGTTCCCGTAGTTAATTCCATAAAACATACACGAAGGACACCATATATCTTTGTTGACAGTTATTTCCTTATTATGTGTATTAGGGTAAGGCCTTGTCTTCCATTAACTTAATACTCCATTGCACTGAATTACATAAGATAGATCCCCTTTCAATTCCCTCAAAGCCTCCATTACCAACTGCATTCCCCTTTTTGCATCCTTTGCCGACTAAATTGGGCGGTTTGCTGCAATTGCCGCCATTGAACATGTGCTCGGGTCGGGGAAGAAAGGCGTGTCCCCACCTCGTCATAGAGGGGAGGAGTGAGTCAGCCCCACTCAACCAACCAAGAACAAGGGGTTGGACTTGGAGAGGGTGTGGAGAGAAACATCAAGGAGGTTCGTGAAGGTTCAGGGGCGTGGCATATATAGCCCGCAGAAGACGCCCCCACCTCAGACGAGTCCTGAAAAAGCACGCGACGTCCACACAGCGGCACAAGCAGACGATTGAGGCAGCAGATGAGTTCGGAGAAGTGCGAGAGAAGCGCGGGGAAGCCTTGACAGAAGTGCGAAACAAGAAGCGCGGGGAAGCCTTTGACAGAAGTGCGAAGTAAGAAGTGCAACGAAAGAGTTGCGCCCCACCAGTAGTTTTGGCTCCACCAGCAGTTGACTCCACCAAGCCGCTTAGACCCGTTACCCCACGGGAACCAGATTGCGGTGGCATCGGTGGCCGTCGAGGTCCAGCCTGACGTCCCGTGCGGAATCAAGCCCGAACCATCTGCCCCAGCTGAACCTTTCCATTCCTCCTTCCAGCATTCATTCCTGCCATTCTATCCTTCTTGTGTACGTGAGTTTGTTCTGTTTGTCTTGTCCCTGGGTTAATTAAGACTGTAGGTAAGCTACTATTTTCACTGTGTCTCTGATTTCTTCTGTAAATTGTTTTATTATCCTTCCTTCTCCTTAGTTTCTTTGATTGTGTAAATAGTAGGAATAAATTTAGTAGCATTTCAAACCTTTTTGTCTTCTTCTTCTTCTTCTTCACATCCGTGTCACCTTTGTCTTTTCCCTATTGAATATCTGTGGCGCGATTTTGGCCAATGTTCAGGAATCGGGTTAGTCGGGGTAACTTTTAGGGCCGCGGCGCCATCCGCTTGGCAAAACAACATCCTATCCGCGGTCCATAACAATTGGTGTCTGGGGGTGAGATTCGGGTCCCGAACCAAATTTTTTATAACACAAAAATAAATTTGGTCAAAATTTGGGGCGGCCAAGATTTAGTTTTTAAAATCCCAAATTGAGTCGTGCCATGGATAGTCAAGGCGATCGGATGCCGGTGGAGGAACTAGAAGAGGGGTTAGGGGGAACCCAGAATCAGAGGGAAGAAATAGAGGAGAGCAATGAGGTGGTTGAGGAGGTGTCAGGTGCACAAAATGGCGCCCTTGCGCACGTGGTTACAGCGGCACCAAATTTCGCCTTGCCCGCGACCGTAGCAGCGCCGCCGATGGATTGGGGCCTATTCATGCTGCAAATGCGGGCCCTCATGGAAGAGAACAGGGGGCTGGGAGACCAAATTGGAGCAATGAGGGACGAAGCGAGGAGTACTAGTGAGCAATTGGGAGCAATGAGGGACGAAGCGAGGGGTACCGGTGAACGGTTAGACAATAAATTTGCGGGGTTAGACAATAAATTTGAGGGGTTAGACAACGGGATAAAAGAGGTGAAAAATGGGTTAACGGGGGTGGAAAATAGAATGGCTGCCCAGGAGAATCAGATAGAGGGGGTGAAAAATGGGTTGGAGGGGTTAGAAAACAAGATGGAAAACAAATTGCGGGAAATAGGGGAGCAATCGGCCGGGAAATTAAACAAATGGGAGAGCAGATAGAGGAGGTGAAAATCGGGGTAGAAACCAAATTGGATGCCCAAAGGGATGAATTAGGACAGATGAGGGTGGCATCCACAAAAGAGATGGAGGAGATGAAGGAGGAAATACGACGAGGTGTAAGCGAGGAGGTCTCGGGGGTACGCGAGGAGGTAAAGCGAGGTGAGAAGCGTATGGAGAAAGAGGTGAGGAATAATATGGCTAGGTTACAGGGGGGCATAGAGGACCTGACGCAGGAGGTGGAACAGCTGACGGTGGGACAGACGGAGTTAGTGGAGCAGGTACAAAGGAACACTGCGGTACTAGGAGGGTTAAAAGCGACACAAAAAGACATCAAGAACGAATTAATAGCGACACAGAAGGAATGTCAGATGGTACGTGAGGGACTGACAACGAGGTTGGACGAGGTGACAGAAGTAATGGAGACAAAGGACCAGGAGGTGAGGACGCACATAGAAACGGTCAGGGTAGCCTTAGAGGACGAAATTGAGGAGATGCACCGGGAAATAAAAGTGGTGAAGGAAAAATTAGAGAAGGTGGAAGAGGGAGGGGGTGAGTGAAATTAAGAAGAGACGGACGGAAACTAAGAGGGAGATAAAGGAGGAGGTGATGGAATATGTGCAAGGTCGGTGCTCAAATCGTGATGGTGTGCTCGCTAACCAAATAAAAAGTTTGCAGGTGGCGAAGGAGGTGCGGAGACGAGGTGCCAAGGTGAGTGGCGATATATTCGGAAATGTATATGATGTGAGGGGAGCTTCAGTCGGCTTGGGGGGTGTTCGTGAGAGGCCGTTGGTGAAGTGTGCGACAGATACGGTGTGCGAAGGAGGATGTGTGCGAGAATGTCTGACTCTGGGGTGTGTGAGGAAAAAGTGCGCGCCGAGGAGTGAGTGTGCTGTCGAGAGTGAGTTGGTCGTAGCACGTGTGCGAGGGGGCACATGGAAGCGCGGAGTGGGGAGTGTTACAGAGGATGTAACGAGAGAGTGTACACCTGTGGTGAGTGTTACGGAGGGAGTAACGAGAGAGTGTGCGCAAGAGGATGCGCGAGAAAGGTGTGTAACGGACGTGTGCATGAGGAAAGAGTGCGCTGTCAAGAGTAAGGGAGAATGCACACCTGTGGTGAGTGTTACGGAGGGTGTAACGGGAGAGTGTGCGCAAGAGGATGTGCGAGAAAGGTGTGTAACGGACGGGTGCATGAGGAAAGAGTGCGCTGTCAAAAGTAAGGGTGAGTGCGCGACCGAGTGTGGAGGTGAGAGTAGTGAGAGTGACACGGAGCGTGAGTTGGTTGTGGCAGGTGAGGAAGGATGCACACCTGGAATGGTAGAGCGTGTATGGGAATGCACACTGGAATTGATAGTGAGGCACGTGATTGGCTGTGCAAGTGACAGCACACCTGTGGTTGTCACAGAGGAGGTGACCGAGGAGGGGGCGCGAAGAGGTGTGTTGGTGAGGTGTGCGAACGACGAGTGTGCGCAAAGGTGTGCGGTGGTCAGGTGTGTGACCAAGTCTGTAAGCGACATGAGTGTACCTGGGTGTGTCAGGGAAGGTGCAATGACAAAGAGCATGGAGACAGCTGGATGTATGAGCAAGGAACGGGCTGTGGGGTGTGAGCATGCAAGTGGAGCATCGACGGTAACCGGGTTAGCGGTTAGAGCGACGTATAGCCGAATCAGGCCTTCGGTGCGAACCGGGCAGCTTTGCGTGCCGCGGGGATCCGCGGCGGTTTCGAAAGAACCGCCGTGCGAGATCCACGCCGGGCCGCGCTTTGAATGGCCGCGTCCGTGCTCCACTTGGCGGAGCGGGCAGCCCGATAGGAAGGGTCATCATGGCGACCCCTTTTTGTTGAGGCGTTCCGGCAGGTCGAGATCGGGCCATTGGACGGCTCTGTGCCGAGATGGTGCGTGGGATCTCGGTCCGGGTAAGCGTCCTTCCCTGCACCGAATGCCGGACATATCCAACCGCCGGCACCAAGCAACACGCATTCATTGCTCAGCTGTGCGAAGCCGGGCTGTAGAAGTGAATTGGCGCACCAAGAGGCTCAAGTGAGTAGACTGTAATGATGAGGATAGTGGTTTGGACCCGAAATTGCAAAGCAAAAATTTGATGATTGGCAAAGGATTGGCAGAGTGGTGATTGGCAGAGGATTGGTAGTGATTGGCAAATTTTTAATTGGCTGGAATTTGGTGTGCAAATTTTATAGTGAAAGATGCCCGATGTGGTGAGATGGCAACTATGCCATGTCTCACAGCGGGGGCAAAGGAGCACTAGTCTTATGGGGTTTGGCAGTGAAAACTAGCCCGGGAGGGTTAGGATATAGTGTGTCGGGATCTAGAGAGATGACCTTTGGTAACGGTAAGGTTAGTTAGTGACAATGATACCTGTAGTGGGGACGCAGGTAGGTTAGTGTGGATGATAATGACGTGGTATGTGCTTAGTTTAAAGGGAAGACGGGGAGCACTAAGTTAGCAGGGCACCAGGTAGTTCAGATGATGCCGTGTGAGTGTTGGAGGTGTATTCAAGTGTATTGAGCAGGGTATGAGTAAATGATTGTGAGTTGTGGTGTGATTGCACAGGTGTGCAACTGGACAGGTGTATGGAGCAGTGTATGAGGGAGTGATGGTGATGTGTATTGTGCTGACCAAATGGTCCAGGAAGGAAGGAGGGTGCAGGTGGCACCAGGAGAGATTGCACAGGTGTGCAACTGCAGTTGTATGGAGAATGGTTGTATGGAATAAATGGTCTGGAGAATATGGAGTATTGGAATGGATGGTCGTGGAGTGAGTATGGTGGAAACTGTGGAGTGGAGTGGATGGTGCGAAGGTGTGGATGGGGGAAAGGAGGATGGACCCCATCACGAATACCCGGGGAGGGTAGTGTAAGAGTTAGGTAGAGGGTACAGGTAAATTGTGGTTGGATATTGGCATCTGTGGTGCGTGGTGGAAGAATGGTGATTGAATGGGTGCATTAGTGTTGTGGAAATGGCTGGGCGTGTAGCCTGTTAGTGTGTGTAGTTGGTTTGGGCACTCCACCACTGTGAGGATGTCGGCCAGGTGAGGCTGCAGGTGGGCTCTGGGAGCCAGTAGAGTTGTTGTGGATGGGGCCCGAGGATCCGGAGGACGGACCCGGGTAGCCCATTGCCAGAGGGCACCAAGGGGTGACAGAGCCAGGAGGGGCCTTCCCCAATTAGATAGGTTAGGGTGAGGAGCTAGGTAAGCTCGGGTGGCAACTACAGTGGTGGAGGTGTGCAGGTGGGTAGACCTGCTGGGAGAGCTGCACGACCCAGCCCGGAAATTGTGCAAGGGCACCGGGAGATGAATCGGGGGAGTGAGACCCCAAATTGAGAAGCACCACAGTTTGGTCAATGGGAATTGGTTTTTAGAACCCATAGTGTAAGTTGGCCAATGGATTGGCAGGGAAAGACCCCGGGTAGTGTAAAGTGTGTTAATGTCATTTAGAAGATAGTTAGGTTTGAAATCTCCTTGCACTATCTACATCCACTCACCTGGGATGACGTACCTCCACACCATGCCAGGTGGGTTTTATTATTTTTATGATGCAAATGTTTGGAATGTGAGATGCATCATGACGTGGGTGTGACATTGTGCTTGTTGTTCCATCTCTCCCTCCTTATGAGGATTGATGATGAATTGGTGATGGCAAATTTTGGTTAGAGGGATTGTGGAGACGAATTTGGTATAGGGGAAATAGGGGGAAGATGTGACGGTAGCGACGGATTTGTAAATGTGTAGATTGTTGTAAATATGGGGTAAGGGCAAGGGTAGAGTAGGTTACAGGGGGGGTGACGTACGGTAGGGATGAGCTTTTCTCACTTCGCTCTCCGTACGCACTTCGCCTTGCATTGCCTTGTTTGATGTGTACCCTTGTGACCTTACCCCTCGCTCATCTGTCTTTTCCCCCCTTTGTCTCCCACATGAGGACCTGTGCGCCATTGGGCGCCGAGGGGAGTGTGCGTGAGTCCGCCATTGTGCGCCCGGAACTCCCAGAACCAGCTGTCTGCATCGATGCACCACATTATGGACCACATGTCAGTGGCTGAGCACCACTTATGGACCCCATGGGTTGGGGCATGGCGCCTCTGCTGGAACCGGCCCTGAAGGCCCGAAATCTTGCTGGCGGACCTTGGCCACAGGGCACCGATGCCCCACAGGTGAACCATACATAGTCGGCCCCTGTGGGCCATAAATAAATAAAAATGGACATGTTGGGTGCATTTTATTTCCACCAATAGGCCGCCAATAAGAAAATGAAAGAAAGACAACATCTGGAAGAACAAATAGCCAGCAGAGGGAGCCAAAGAGCAAGAGACCACCAGCAGGGTTTGTCGGTTTATTTTTAATTGAGAATTACAATGACTGTGCACCGATTGGTGCTTTGGTGCATTTTTGGGTGCTTTCATGGTGCATCGATGCAGGGCAGACTGTCTCTTCCCTCCCCCCCACAGAAAGAACAATCACAGGTCCTGGGTTGCATTTTGTAAATAAAGTAGTCATTGTAAATAATGCGCCCCCACCGTAAGTGTTTTAGTTTGAAGACCATTCCGCAATTCTGTTAGCTGTGGGCGTGAGTCTGTTAGGCAGGGTGCAATGGAGCAGCGGGACATATTTATTTATGTTTTAAAACTGTCACACTCAGGGTCAGGTTAAATGTAGAGGGAACTACACCTTCGTGCCACACTAAGGTAAAAGTTATAGGCCCGGGCGGTGCCTAAGGGGAGGAGGGTGCAGTGTTGTGGATATGAGAATGTTTTTTTTAATATTGAAGTGTGATGAATTGTTGTAAAATATCACCCTCCTTCCTGCAATTGTTGTTGTATAAAGATCAAAGGGCGTTCCCGTAGTTAATTCCATAAAGCATACACGAAGGACACCATATATCTTTGTTGACAGTTATTTCCTTATTATGTGTATTAGGGTAAGGCCTTGTCTTCCATTAACTTAATACTCCATTGCACTGAATTACATAAGATAGATCCCCTTTCAATTCCCTCAAAGCCTCCATTACCAACTGCATTCCCCTTTTTGCATCCTTTTTCCGACTAGATTGGGCGGTTTGCTGCAATTGCCGCCATTGAACATGTGCTTGGGTCGGGGAAGAAAGGCGTGTCCCCACCTCGTCATAGAGGGGAGGAGTGAGTCAGCCCCACTCAACCAACCAAGAACAAGGGGTTGGACTTGGAGAGGGTGTGGAGAGAAACATCAAGGAGGTTCGTGAAGGTTCAGGGGCGTGGCATATATAGCCCGCAGAAGACGCCCCCACCTCAGACGAGTCCTGAAAAAGCACGCGACGTCCACACAGCGGCACGAGCAGACGATTGAGGCAGCAGATGAGTTCGGAGAAGTGCGAGAGAAGCACGGGGAAGCCTTGACAGAAGTGCGAAACAAGAAGCGCTGGGAAGCCTTTGACAGAAGTGCGAAGTAAGAAGTGCAACGAAAGAGTTGCGCCCCACCAGTAGTTTTGGCTCCACCAGCAGTTGACTCCACCAGGCCGCTTCGACCCGTTACCCCACGGGAACCAGATTGCGGTGGCATCGGTGGCCGTCGCGGTCCAGCCCGACGTCCCGTGCGGAATCAAGCCCGAACCATCTGCCCCAGCTGAACCTTCCCATTCCTCCTTCCAGCATTCATTCCTGCCATTCTATCCTTCTTGTGTACGTGAGTTTGTTCTGTTTGTCTTGTCCCTGGGTTAATTAAGACTGTAGGTAAGCTGGTATTTGCACTGTGTCTCTTGATTTCTTCTGTAAATTGTTTTATTATCCTTCCTTCTCCTTGGTTTTTTGATTGTGTAAATAGTAGGAATAAATTTAGTAGCATTTCAAACCTTTTTGTCGTCTTCTTCTTCTTCTTCTTCTTCACATCCGTGTCGCCTTTGTCTTTTCCCTATTGAATATCTGTGGCGCGATTTTGGCCAACGTTCAGGAATCGGGTTAGTCGGGGTAACTGTTAGGGCCGCGGCGCCATCCGCTCGGCAAAACAACATCCTATCCGCGGTCCGTAACAATATATATATATATATATATATATATATACATATATATATATATATATATATATATATATATATATATATATATATATATATATATATATCCAACCGAGTGTGTTCAAAAAGTATCCGACCTTTATTTTTCGTGCGTAAAAAAAAAGAAGCTAGGGAGGCGTTGATTGGTGCATGTATGTAGGCGATCCTAATGCGCACGCGTGAATTTTTTCCCACCTGCAGAAGCTGTCATTCGACGGCAGACCGCCGATGAGTGAGGACATGTAAGTGAGCGCCGTCGGATTTTCGTTTTTGACAAAATGACGGAAAAACTTGAACAACGCTACTGCATCAAATTTTGTGTTTCATCAAACTTGCATCAAAACTGCAACTTGGTTTCTGGGTCGTACCCATAAACCCAGGACTCATCACCAGTGATCACTGTGTTGAGGAAGCTGGGATCACTGTTCACAGTCTCTAGCATGTCCTGTGCGATCTCCACACGGAGTTGCTTCTGCTCAATCGTTAGCAGCTTTGGTACGAACTTCGCTGAGATTCTCCTGAAGCCCAAATCCTCCTTCATAATGGAATGAACGGTGTTGAATCTTGCGGATCGTTTCCACTTGGGAATCGCCAAGCTTTACACAAAATTGTATATATATATATATATATATATATATATATATATATATATATATATACATATATATATATATATATATATATATATATATATATATATATATATATATATATATATATATATATATATATATATATATACATACATATATATATATATATATATATATATATATATATGTATATTTATATATATATACTGTATATATATATATATATATATATATATATAACTGTAAGAAATAGTAGAAACTCCAAAGTACGAGCAGGGCGTCTCATTTGTATTGAATATATAATCGTTAGATTAAATAAGACGCGGACGTAGCTTCAGGACGTCGATCTTTAATTGTCGACAAGCTTTCGACCAACAAAGGTCTTCTTCTGAGTCTACAAAAACAGCAGGCATGTATATCAGTCAAGTGTGTATGGTGATGTCTGTGTGAGATGTGTGATGTGAGTAAAAAATTGCATACAGAAGGGAGAGCCACGCCAAAGTTCACTCACCAGCCCCAAGTTCGACGGAAGTGACCGTTGGTTTGCGTCACGGTCACTTCCGTTAGGGTGCGCGTGCATATACAAATATAGAGATATACATACATAAACACACAAGCATATATTCATATCCCATTTATATTCATATAATATATTTATATATTTATATAGATGACATATAAAGGTAGAATGAATGAATGAATGAATGATGAATGAATGAATGAATGAATGGGTTACGGTTAACAATTTGATTGGGTTGATGTGGGAACATGCTTTAGTCATCAAAATTTATGCCATGAGGGACTTTTGTCCGAAGTTTGTGTATCCAAAAGGACTCACGTTTCAGAATCGTGGTGTGTGATCGATTTGTGATTGATTCAATGGCAGAGATCTGAATGTCATTTATAGAGTGATCCGGTTGATTAAAGTGTATCGTGTAAGGTAGAGATTTGCCCTGACTGGTGTGGAAGTTATTGATTTCTGACCGGGTGTTATTAAATCGTGTGTAGAGTGTATTTTCAGTTTTTCCAACATATTGTTTGTTGCACTTTTGGCAAGTGATTAGGTATATGACCCATGTAGATTTGCAGTTCATATAGGAGGTGATGGGGAATTTTTGTCCAGTGCTAGAACTACAGAATTTGTTTCCTTCTAGTAAATGTTTGTGAATAATACATTTGTTTGCTGTGCATTTATAGAAGCCAGGGATCCTAGTTTCTTTGTTGTGGGGCTGTGGGTGCTTTGCTTTTACCAAGAGGTCCCTGAGTGTCCGACCACGTCGAAATGATGTTAGTGGAGGTTGAGGAAATGTGGTGCCGAGTGTTTCTGATTGATGGAGGAGAGGAAGGGCCTTATTCAGAATACTTGGCAATTGGGATGAGGTAGCAGAGTAGGTGGTTACCAGTGGGACACGGTTAGTTGCAGGTTTGGGTTTGTAAGTCAGAAGGTCTGCTCTCGGTATGCGTTTTGCTCGGGTTATTGCTTCTTGCACAGAGTGAGGGTCATAGTTTCTTGCAATGAAGTGTGTTTCTAATTGGCAGAGAGAAGTTTCTTCTGCCATTTTTGTTGAGCAAATGCGTCTTACTCTGAGTGCTTGACTGTATGGTATGCTTGCAATTGTATGTTTAGGATGAGATGAAGAAGGGAGAAGGTAAGAGTGAGTGTCTGTTGGTTTGGTGTATAGTTCTGTTTCGAGTCTGTTATTTTGAAGCGTGAGTGATGTGTCTAGAAAGTGAACTTCGGACTGTGAGCTGTCGAATGTGAACTTGATGGTCGGATGAATCAAATTTCATTCATTTTGGAATTGTGTGAGACTACGGGGGGATTTTGACCAGATGAACTGGATGTCATCAATATAACGTACCCAGGATTTTTCCAAGATTCCGTGATGAGGTTGTGCATTGATCTTGGCCTCTATCATTCCCATGAAGATGTTAGCGTACGATGGTGCAACAGGGGTACCCATAGCGGTACCTTGAGTTTGAATGTAATGTCGTCCGTTGAATTGGAAATTATTCAGTTTGAGTGTCAGTTCTAATAGGCGCATAAGGTCTTGAGTAGGTGGCATTGGGACTTGTCGTGTATCTAGTGCTTTGCGGCATGCAGACAGGCCTTCTGAATGTGGAATATTAGTGTAGAGGGATGTAACATCTGCTGTGACTAAAATGGTTTGGGAGTTGAAAGGTGAGTATATTCTGTTCAATCCTTGGATGTGGGTCAGAAAACTGGTTGTGTCCTTGAGGTATGAGGAGAGCTTCAACACGAGAGGACGTAAATGACAGTCAACAAATTTTGATATGAGAACAGTTGGACATGTGCAGCCAGATACGATTGGTCTACCTGGATTGTTTACCTTGTGTATTTTAGGAAGAAAATAATGGTTAGGGCAATGAGGATCTTTCGGAACTAAGCGAGATTTGATGGTTTTATCCACCCGAATAGAATCTACTACCTTTTTAACCTCTTCAAGATGTAAAAGGGTAGGGTCGGATGGGAGCTCTTTGTAAGTATCACTATGTAGTTGACGATTACCTTCTGCAACGTAATCGGTAGTCGACATAATGACAATGCCAGTACCTTTATCTGCTGGCTTTATGACTATCTTTTCATTGTTTTGGAGATTGTGAAGTGCTCGTCGCTCTGCCTTTGTAAGATTGTCCTTATGTCTGGAACAATTATATTTTTGTGCCACCTTTTCAATTTCATTGCTCACTTGTTCCATATAGACATGTAGATATGGATTGTCAACACGTGGTGTCCAGGTGCTTTTTGGTTTAGGTAAAGTGAGTTGTGGTGTATTAGTATCGGTGTATGTGATTGTATGCGTGGTTGTTGGTGTTTGTTGTGGCGTTGATGGTGCTGGGTGTACTTTAGCAAAGTGTGCCTTTCATGTCATTCGCCTACAGAAATCTTTTAAATCTTCTTTCAATTGTAATTGGTCTATTTGTGGAACGATTGGGCAAAATTTTAAACCCTTAGAGAGCAGGTTTATTTCCGCCTCACTGAGGGAATGATTGGAAAGATTGATGATCCCGAGTTTAGGTAGATCTACAAGTTTGGTTGCAGTAGAAGTTCTATTGTTGTTGGTTTGACTATTTTCAACCTCAGCTGTGTTCATTTCCATGGAGGAACGGTTCTGCATGTAATGATGTCTGCGGTTTGTGTATTGTTTTTTACGATAATGTCGATTTTTGTGTTTATGCTTAAGTTGGTCAGAAGTGGTTTGAGAAGTGGTTGGAAGTGGTTGGAGTGGTTGGGGTGGTTGAAGATGGAGTGGTTGAATTGGTGGAGAAGTGGTTGGAAGTGGTTGTAGTGGTTGGTCAGAAGTGGTTGGAGAAAAGTGGTTGGGAGTGGTGGTTGGAGTTACCTGGTTATTGTTTGCAATGGGTGTATTCTCTTGAGATGGTTTTATATGCTTGCATAACATTTCATCACGTTTAAGTTTCCTTTCCTTAACTTTAACAATGTCGTGTTTAGCAGCCATTAGCTTATCATTGAATGAGCACATTATGTGGTGGTATTGTCCAGGATTCACATTCTTCCACATCTTCTCCTTCTTTTGGCTGATGTTCTCATTCAATTTGATTAATTTTATTTTTACTTGTGTTATTACAATCTCCAGTAGTTGTTGAGCAGTGTTCCATAGCAGTAGATTCCAACGTGCAGTGATGACGTCATCATTGGTTTGCGTTGCGAAGCAAGATCGTTTTTTAATGAGGAGACCTTTAGGTACGATCCCTCGTTGTTTATATTCGTTTAGGTAAGTGAAGTGTAGTTCATGTCTTTGTCTTTTTTGCATCAATCGTTGAAGTTCATTGATCGTGGTGGTCAGGTATACATCGTTGTTGTTGTTGTTGTTGTTGTTGTTGTGAGCGCGATCGCCATTTCGTGACATGTCTGCTGTGATGGTAATGTAGAAATCCTGAAGCCGTCCAACCCTACACGGATCCCAACAGGGCTTGGAGTTCTGTTGGAATTCTGAGTTTCTACAGTAATATATATCTATCTATAATTCCAGTAATCTCTGTCTGTCTGTACGTTTGTCTGTGACCGCTGTTTCTCGACAACCACGGGTCCGATATACTTTTAACTTGCCAGGTATATTGCTGGGGACCCGAGGATGTGCCTTTTCAAGGTTTCATATTAATCGGACAATTACTTACCGAGCTATGTCCAAAAAACGATTCAACCAATCAGAGAGCAGCGAACGATCGCGTGTGCCGAACGTGGAGGACACACTCTGCCTCGGATGGCACATTTGAGAGCGTATTCATTTATTTCACGTTTGCAAACTATGTTGGCGTTAAACTATGTTTTACAACTAATAAAAACGAATTTGCGATTCATTCGCTTTCCTGCGCGTTTGTGCACGCGATGGCGATTTCTTTACCAAACTCCGGAAGCCGTTCGCTTTGGACCAAACCATTGCATGTAAATAGAGTGGGGGGATTGTCACCACTCGCAAGCCGTTCGCTTTGGACCAAACCATTTCATGTAAATAGAGGGGGGGGATATAATTTTAGATATAGATATAGTACGGGCATGCCCTAGTATATATAACTGTAAGAAATAGTAGAAACTCCAAAGTACGAGCAGGGCGTCTCATTTGTATTGAATATATAATCGTTAGATTAAATAAGACGCGGACGTAGCTTCAGGACGTCGATCTTTAATTGTCGACAAGCTTTCGACCAACAAAGGTCTTCTTCTGAGTCTACAAAAACAGCAGGCATGTATATCAGTCAAGTGTGTATGGTGATGTCTGTGTGAGATGTGTGATGTTGAAGGAGCTGCGCTCCAACGCGAGTCGAAAGAATTGACGCGACCAAAGACGGAATTCGTCCGAGTTGCTTTATTGAAACCAAACAGCTCAGGTATTCTGACAAGCCCGTTTTTCGGGCAACAATATATATACACATTTATGTCGGGAAGTTTGCCCGGCAAAAGCTATACCGGGCATGCCCGGGTATCAAGGGCGAGCCTTGGAAAGGCGAGTCTGGACCTGCCCGGGCGTGTTTGGCTGCGGCCTGGCAAGTCGAGGCTGGGCGTGCCCGGGCGCTCTGGGCGAGCACTGGAAAGGCGATAGCGGGCATGCCCGGACGCTCTGGGCGAGCCCTGGAAAGGCGATAGCGGGCATGCCCGGACGCTCTGGGCGTGCCCTGGAAAGGCGATAGCGGGCATGCCCGGACGCTCTGGGCGAGCCCTGGAAAGGCGATAGCGGGCATGCCCGGACGCTCTGGGCGAGCCCTGGAAAGGCGAGAGCGGGCATGCCCGGGAAAGACGAGACCGGGCGTGCCCGGGAGGTTCGGGCGTGCCCGGGAACAGTGAGTCCGGGCATGCCTGGGAGAGGCGCGTCTGGCCGTGTTCTGGCCGGTGCAAGGCGATTATGTACATCCAGCGGTAACCGCTACACACGCCCCTCCAGAATCGACCTGCACCGGCAGGGTCAATTTAAGGGGGGTCCGGATGACCCGGCCGAAGCGACCCCTGGAGGGTCGTGGGGAGGGGTCTGACGTGGTGGTGGGTGGTCGAGCGGGGGGAACTGTGGACGGGGGGCGGCCTCGCCGCGGAGGAAGGGCCAACCGTGGTGGTTGGTCGACGTCCATGTGCGCCGGTTTGAGGCGGTCCACAGAAATCCGGTCCGGCCGGCCGCCGAAGTCGACGATGAAAGACTTGTCGCCCCGTCGCAGGACCCGGAAGGGCCCGTCGTACGGCGGCCGGAGTGGCCCCCGGTGCGCGTCATGACGCACAAAGACGTACTCCGCTGTGCGAAGCGCCGGGGGGACGTAGGACTTGGGGCCACCGTGGCGAGACGTCGGCACGGGGGCAAATCGTCGGGCGGCCTCCTGGAGGTCCGAGCGTTGGCGAGCGGCGGACCAGGGACTGGTAGCGTCAGGCACGAATTCGCCCGGGACGCGGAGTGGCTGGCCGTAGACGAGCTCGGCGGCGGACGCCTGGAGGTCTTCCTTGGGGGCCGTGCGAAGGCCCAAAAGGACCCACGGCAGCCGGTCGGCCCAACCGTCGTCCTGAAGGCCGGCCATGAGTGCGGCCTTCATGGAGCGGTGAAACCGCTCGCACAACCCATTGGCTTGGGGGTGGTAGGCCGTGGTGCGGTGCAGCGTGACCCCCAACGAACGGGCGACCGCGCCCCAAAGCTCAGACGTGAACTGTGGGCCGCGGTCGGACGAGATGTCCGCTGGTGCGCCGAAGCGTGCGACCCAGGTGGCGATGAACGCCTGCGCCACGTCGGCGGTGGTGGTGGAGGTGAGGGGCACGGCCTCCGGCCACCTGGTGGTCCTGTCCACCATGGTGAGCAGGTGGGTGAACCCCCGCGAGGGGGGCAGGGGACCCACCAGGTCCACGTGGACGTGGTCGAAACGCCGTTCAGGCACGGCGAAAGGTGCCAGCGGGGCCTGGGTGTGGCGGTGGACCTTGGCTCGCTGGCAGGCCGTGCAGGCATTGGCCCAGTCGCGGATGTTTCGTCGAAGGCCGTGCCAGACGAAACGCGCCGACACCAGCTTCTGAGAAGCTTTCCGGCCCGGGTGAGAAAGGCCGTGGATGGAGGCGAAGATGCGGCGCTGCCAGGAAACGGGCACGATGGGGCGAGGCTGGCCCTGGGAGACGTCGCAGAGCAGGACGGTGCCCGCGAAGGGGATGTTGGCCAGGCGGAGGCCCGTGTCCGCCACGCGGAGTGCCTGCACCGAGGCGTCGGTGGTCTGGTCGGCCGCCATGAGCGTGAAGTCCACGCCGAGGTGGACCGCGTTCGCGCTGGCCCGCGAAAGGCAGTCGGCCACGGCGTTGTCTTTGCCGGCGACGTGCTGGATGTCCGTGGTGAACTCCGACACGGCGGAGAGGTGGCGCTGCTGTCGGGCCGACCACGGCTCCGTGACCTTAGCCATTGCGTAGACCAACGGCTTGTGGTCGACGAAAGCCGTGAACGGGCGGCCCTCCAGGAGGTGTCGGAAATGGCGAACGGCCAGGAATAGCCCGAGCAGCTCGCGGTCGAACGTGCTGTAGTTTAACTCGTTCGGCCGGAGTTGCCGGCTGAAAAAAGCGAGTGGCTGCCAAACCCCGTCCACCCATTGCTCATGGACGGCGCCCACCGCGTAGTTGGAGGCGTCCGTAGTGAGGGCGATGGGCGCGTTGAGCACCGGGTGAGCCAGCAGCGTTGCGTCGGCGAGGGCCCGTTTGGCACTGGCGAAGGCCGCGTCCATGGCCGCGGACCAAACAATGTCATGCTTGGCCGGCTTGCCCCGGAGGGCCTCGTAAAGGGGCCGCATGAGCTGAGCAGCGCGGGGCACGAATCGGTGATAAAAATTCACCATGCCGAGGAACTCTTGGAGGGCCTTGATGGAACGGGGACGCGGGAACGTGGTGATGGCCTCGACCTTGGTCGGCAGCGGCACGGCCCCGGTCTTGGTGATGCGGTGGCCCAAAAAGTCAACGGTCGTCGCGCCGAAGTGGCATTTGACCGGGTTGACAATTAAGCCGTGCTCGCTGAGGCGACCGAACAGTGTTCGGAGGTGGAGGAGGTGCTCGGCGCGGGACGTGCTGGCGACGAGGATGTCGTCCAGATAGACGAAAAGAAACGGCAGGTCGCGCAGCACGCCGTCCATCAAGCGCTGGAACGCCTGAGCCGCGTTCTTGAGGCCAAACGGCATCCGCAAAAATTCGAACAGGCCGAACGGCGTGATGACGGCCGTCTTCGGGACGTCGGCCGCCCGGACAGGTACCTGGTGGTAGCCCCGTATCAGGTCAATTTTCGAAAAGATGACCCGTCCCGCCAAACGGGCGGAAAAGTCCTGAATATGCGGGATCGGGTACCTGTCGGGGGTGGTAGCGTCATTGAGACGGCGGTAGTCGCCACACGGGCGCCATCCACCCCCCGGCTTTGGCACGATGTGCAGTGGCGAGGCCCACGCGCTATCGGAGCGCCGCACGATGCCGAGGTGCTCCAACGCGTCGAATTCGGCCTTTGCCACGGCGAGCTTGGCTGGGTCGAGGCGGCGGGCCCTGGCGTAGACCGGCGGGCCCGTAGTGGGTATGTGGTGCTCGATCCCGTGCCGCACCGCGACGGCCGAAAACGTCGGCCGCGTGAGGGCCGGGAATTCCACGAGCAGGCGAGCGAACTCGTTCGTTGCCGGGAGGGCGCACGCCAGTTCGGTCGGTGCGGAGCTGCTCATTGTGCACGCCAGGGAGCTGAAGGTCTCGGCGTGGACAAGGCGACGTCGTTTGACGTCGACCAGCAGCCCGTGCGCGCAGAGGAAGTCGGCGCCCAGCAAAGCCACGGGGACGCTGGCGGTAACGAAAGTCCATTCAAAGCGCTGGCTGCCGAAGCAGAGGGTGACGACGCGTGGGCCGAAAGTGCGTATGGCCGAGCCATTAGCAGCGACCAAAGAGGGGCCGCAAACTGCGTCCAGCCTGTCCTGCTCGGAGGCAGGTATGACGCTCAGTTGGGCGCCGGTGTCGCACAGGAAACGCCGTCCAGACGCTTTGTCCCGAATAAACAGCAAGTTGCCCGAGTGGCCGGCGCTCATGGCTGGGAATGAACACCGGCCCGGCCGTTTCCCGACCTGCCGAAAGTGCACGGGGGCCGGCACGTCCGAGCCTTGTGTCCGAACCTGGCGTGGTAATAACACCACGCCCGGTCAGGTGGAGGCCCCGGCCGTCGTGTCGGAAGCGGGCGGTGCGGCGTGGCGGCCGCCAGTTGCACCGGCAGTTCGGCCTCCAACCGCGCAGGGCGCTCGGGCGTCGTGGGCGTCGCTTCGGACGGCGGCGGGCTCCAGGTAACCGCGCCGATGTGCTGGCCCGCCGAGGAGATCTTATCGGCTTCCCTGGTGAGGGCGCGGGAATCCGTGATCAACGTGCCAGCCAGGGGCGTACCGGGTTAGGCAGCTGACGGAGGAACAGCTCCCGGAACAGGAATGCCGGAGAGTGCTCGCCGAGCAACGAGAGCATATAGTCCATGCGCTCGGACGGGCGCGTGTCGCCGAGCTCGGGCAGCTCAAGCAGGCGCCGTGCGCGTGCTGCCGGTGAGAGGGCGAAAGCGCCGAGGAGGAGCGTCTTCAGCGCGTCGTATTTGTCAGCAGCCGGCGGGTGCTGGAGGAGGCTCAAGGCGCGGGCCGCGGTGGTGGAACCGAGCGCCGCCACAACATGGTGGAAGCGGGTGTCGTCCGCGGTGATGCCTCGCAGGGCGAACTGGGAGTCCGCCTGGGCGAACCAAACAGCCGCGTGAGTCTCCCAGAAGGTAGGCAGTTTAAGCGTCACTGCTGTATCCATGTCGGTAGGTCACCAATGAAGGAGCTGCGCTCCAACGCGAGTCGAAAGAATTGACGCGACCAAAGACGGAATTCGTCCGAGTTGCTTTATTGAAACCAAACAGCTCAGGTATTCTGACAAGCCCGTTTTTCGGGCAACAATATATATACACATTTATGTCGGGAAGTTTGCCCGGCAAAAGCTATACCGGGCATGCCCGGGTATCAAGGGCGAGCCTTGGAAAGGCGAGTCTGGACCTGCCCGGGCGTGTTTGGCTGCGGCCTGGCAAGTCGAGGCTGGGCGTGCCCGGGCGCTCTGGGCGAGCACTGGAAAGGCGATAGCGGGCATGCCCGGACGCTCTGGGCGAGCCCTGGAAAGGCGATAGCGGGCATGCCCGGACGCTCTGGGCGTGCCCTGGAAAGGCGATAGCGGGCATGCCCGGACACTCTGGGCGAGCCCTGGAAAGGCGATAGCGGGCATGCCCGGACGCTCTGGGCGAGCCCTGGAAAGGCGAGAGCGGGCATGCCCGGGAAAGACGAGACCGGGCGTGCCCGGGAGGTTCGGGCGTGCCCGGGAACAGTGAGTCCGGGCATGCCCGGGAGAGGCGCGTCTGGCCGTGTTCTGGCCGGTGCAAGGCGATTATGTACATCCAGCGGTAACCGCTACAATGTGAGTAAAAAATTGCATACAGAAGGGAGAGCCACGCCAAAGTTCACTCACCAGCCCCAAGTTCGACGGAAGTGACCGTTGGTTTGCGTCACGGTCACTTCCGTTAGGGTGCGCGTGCATATACAAATATAGAGATATACATACATAAACACACAAGCATATATTCATATCCCATTTATATTCATATAATATATTTATATATTTATATAGATGACATATAAAGGTAGAATGAATGAATGAATGAATGATGAATGAATGAATGAATGAATGGGTTACGGTTAACAATTTGATTGTGTTGATGTGGGAACATGCTTTAGTCATCAAAATTTATGCCATGAGGGACTTTTGTCCGAAGTTTGTGTTTGAAGATAAAGAAGTTTGAAGATACACGACAAGTCCCAATGCCACCTACTCAAGACCTTATGCGCCTATTAGAACTGACACTCAAACTGAATAATTTCCAATTATTCTGACCAACCACTACAACCACTTCCAACCACTTCTCCACCAATTCAACCACTCCATCTTCAACCACCCCAACCACTCCAACTACTTCCAACCACTTCTCAAACCACTTCTGACCAACTTAAGCATAAACACAAAAATCGACATTATCGTAAAAAACAATACACAAACCGCAGACATCATTACATGCAGAACCGTTCCTCCATGGAAATGAACACAGCTGAGGTTGAAAATAGTCAAACCAACAACAATAGAACTTCTACTACAACCAAACTTGTAGATCTACCTAAACTCGGGATCATAAATCTTTCCAATCATTCCCTCAGTGAGGCGGAAATAAACCTGCTCTCTAAGGGTTTAAAATTTTGCCCAATCGCTCCACAAATAGACCAATTACAATTGAAAGAAGATTTAAAAGATTTCTCTAGGCGAATGACATTAAAGGCACACTTTGCTAAAGTACACCCAGCACCATCAACGCCACAACAAACACCAACAACCACGCATACAATCACATACACCGATACTATTACACCACAACTCACTTTACCTAAACCAAAAAGCACCTGGACACCACGTGTTGACAATCCATATCTACATGTCTATATGGAACAAGTGAGCAATGAAATTGAAAAGGTGGCACAAAAATATAATTGTTCCAGACATAAGGACAATCTTACAAAGGCAGAGCGACGAGCACTTCACAATCTCCAAAACAATGAAAAGATAGTCATAAAGCCAGCAGATAAAGGTACTGGCATTGTCATTATGTCGACTACCGATTACGTTGCAGAAGGTAATCGTCAACTACATAGTGATACTTACAAAGAGCTCCCATCCGACCCTACCCTTTTACATCTTGAAGAGGTTAAAAAGGTAGTAGATTCTATTCGGGTGGATAAAACCATCAAATCTCGCTTAGTTCCGAAAGATCCTCATTGCCCTAACCTTTATTTTCTTCCTAAAATACACAAGGTAAACAATCCAGGTAGACCAATCGTATCTGGCTGCACATGTCCAACTGTTCTCATATCAAAATTTGTTGACTGTCATTTACGTCCTCTCGTGTTGAAGCTCTCCTCATACCTCAAGGACACAACCAGTTTTCTGACCCACATCCAAGGATTGAACAGAATATACTCACCTTTCAACTCCCAAACCATTTTGGTCACAGCAGATGTTACATCCCTCTACACTAATATTCCACATTCAGAAGGCCTGTCTGCATGCCGCAAAGCCCTCGATACACGACAAGTCCCAATGCCACCTACTCAAGACCTTATGCGCCTATTAGAACTGACACTCAAACTGAATAATTTCCAATTCAACGGACGACATTACATTCAAACTCAAGGTACCGCTATGGGTACCCCTGTTGCACCATCGTACGCTAACATCTTCATGGGAATGATAGAGGCCAAGATCAATGCACAACCTCATCACGGAATCTTGGAAAAATCCTGGGTACGTTATATTGATGACATCCAGTTCATCTGGTCAAAATCCCCCCGTAGTCTCACACAATTCCAAAATGAATTAAATTTGATTCATCCGACCATCAAGTTCACATTCGACAGCTCACAGTCCGAAGTTCACTTTCTAGACACATCACTCACGCTTCAAAATAACAGACTCGAAACAGAACTATACACCAAACCAACAGACACCCACTCTTACCTTCTCCCGTCTTCATCTCATCCTAAACATACAATTGCAAGCATACCATACAGTCAAGCACTCAGAGTAAGACGCATTTGCTCAACAAAAATGGCAGAAGAAACTTCTCTCTGCCAATTAGAAACACACTTCATTGCAAGAAACTATGACCCTCACTCTGTGCAAGAAGCAATAACCCGAGCAAAACGCATACCGAGAGCAGACCTTCTGACTTACAAACCCAAACCTGCAACTAACCGTGTCCCACTGGTAACCACCTACTCTGCTACCTCATCCCAATTGCCAAATATTCTGAATAAGGCCCTTCCTCTCCTCCATCAATCAGAAACACTCGGCACCACATTTCCTCAACCTCCACTAACATCATTTCGACGTGGTCGGACACTCAGGGACCTCTTGGTAAAAGCAAAGCACCCACAGCCCCACAACAAAGAAACTAGGATCCCTGGCTTCTATAAATGCACAGCAAACAAATGCATTATTCACAAACATTTACTAGAAGGAAACAAATTCTGTAGTTCTAGCACTGGACAAAAATTCCCCATCACCTCCTATATGAACTGCAAATCTACATGGGTCATATACCTAATCACTTGCCAAAAGTACAACAAACAATATGTAGGAAAAACTGAAAATACACTCTACACACGATTTAATAACACCCGGTCAAAAATCAATAACTTCCACACCAGTCAGGGCAAATCTCTACCTTACACGATACACTTTAATCAACCGGATCACTCTATAAATGACATTCAGATCTCTGCCATTGAATCAATCACAAATCGATCACACACCACGATTCTGAAACGTGAGTCCTTTTGGATACATAAACTTCGGACAAAAATCCCTCATGGCATAAATTTTGATGACTAAAGCATGTTCCCACATCAACCCAATCAAATTGTTAACCGTAACCCATTCATTCATTCATTCATTCATTCATCATTCATTCATTCATTCATTCATTCATTCTACCTTTATATGTCATTTATATAAATATATAAATATATTATATGAATATAAATGGGATATGAATATATGCTTGTGTGTTTATGTATGTATATCTCTATATTTGTATATGCACGCACACCCTAACGGAAGTGACCGTTTGCGTCACGCCGTCACGGTCACTTCCGTCGAACTTGGGGCTGGTGATTGAACTTTGGCGTGGCTCTTCCTTCTGTATGCAATTTTTAAATCACATCACACATCTCACACACATCACCATACACACTTGACTGATAAGACATGCCTGCTGTTTTTGTAGACTCAGAAGAAGACCTTTGTTGGTCGAAAGCTTGTCGACAATTAAAGATCGACGTCCTGAAGCTACGTCCGCGTCTTATTTAATCTAACGATTATATATATATATATATATATATATATATATATATATATATATATATATATATATATATATATATATATATATATATAATATATACTACTGTGTTCAAAAAGTATCCGACCTTTATTTTTCTTGCGTAAAAAAAAAGAAGCTAGGGAGGCGTTGATTGGTGCACGTATGTAGGCGATCCTAATGCGCACGAGTGAATTTTTTCCCACCTGCAGAAGCTGTCATTCGACGGCAGACCGCCGATGAGTGAGGACATGTAAGTGAGCGCCGTCGGATTTTCGTTTTTGACAAAATGACGGAAAAACTTGAACAACGCTACTGCATCAAATTTTGTGTAAAGCTTGGCGATTCCCAAGTGGAAACGATCCGCAAGATTCAACACCGTTCATTCCATTATGAAGGAGGATTTGGGCTTCAGGAGAATCTCAGCGAAGTTCGTACCAAAGCTGCTAACGATTGAGCAGAAGCAACTCCGTTTGGAGATCGCACAGGACATGCTGGAGACTGTGAACAGTGATCCCAGCTTCCTCAACACAGTGATCACTGGCGATGAGTCCTGGGTTTATGGGTACGACCCAGAAACCAAGTTGCAGTCATCACAATGGAAGCATCCAACATCCCCGAGGCCAAAAAACACAAAATTTGATGCAGTAGCGTTGTTAAAGTTTTTCCGTCATTTTGTCAAAAACGAAAATCCGACGGCGCTCGCTTACATGTCCTCACTCATCGGCGGTCTGCCGTCGAATGACAGCTTCTGCAGGTGGGAAAAAATTCACGCGTGTGCATGAGGATCGCCTACATACGTGCACCAATCAACACCTCCCTAGCTTCTATTTTTTTACGCACGAAAAATAAAGGTCGGATACTTTTTGAACACACTACGTATATACATATATATATATATTGTTACGGTTTTTAGAACCTTCACATGTAAATTTAGTTGTAAATTTCCTTATAAATAACCCCTGTGTACATTTCCTCTTAATTGGCTGTTAAATGAAATAATTGCACCTTAGTTAGTCCACATTACAACACGTAGCGAATCATAGGCCCTTTTCATAGTTATGTCATTAGTATGTGTTTCAGGTAAGGCTGTGTTTCCAATAGTCAACTCTACATTGCATCAATCAAATGAGATAGATCCCTTTCAATATCCCCAATGGCCTCCTAAAAGTGCCAGTAAGTTGCATGGGGCTGTGTTTACTGGCTCCACATCGCCCCAAACTCCATTGCCCATGAGGCCAGGATTGGAGAAGAAGGGCATGGCCCCACCTCGTCATCAAAGGTGGAGCCAGAGAGCCCCTTGCGACCAACCAGGAATCGGTGGGCATGGCTTGATGGGGCGTGCCAAGAAAGATCTGGCAAGTTCGAGAGGGTTCCAAAGGGGTGGTTATAAAACCCTGGGCGCGAGGCCCCCACCAGGACGAGACGCGCAGATGAGTTGGACAAAGAAGGTACGAATTGGAGTTGAGAGAGATGCGCATGAGGAGGTTCCAGAGAGTCGGTGAGAAGGCAGGAGAGACCAGCTGCGTGAAGCTCCGAGACGCTGCTTCGAGCAGCCCTGCCGCGTGAAGCTCTGACACGTGAAGCTCTGACGCGCTGCTTCGAGCAGCCCTGCCGTGTGAACCTGAGTGCGGGGAGTCGGCGGCCGCTCGCTTCCAGCCCTGCCGTTCTGCATGGACCCTTCTCATCCTTCGTCCAGCCATTCCTGCCTGCAATCCCATTTTGTGTACGCCAGTTTGTTCTGTTCGTCTTGTCCCTGGGGTATAAGTTAAGCCTGTATAGTTAAGAATTGCACTGTGTATCTTCTTCCTCTTCGTCCTCTAAATTATCTTTGTTTCTTCTTTGGTTTTGTATAGTAGTAAATAAATACCTGTTCCTCCTTACTTTGGTTTCATTCTCGTCTGATTGCTTTCGTGATTTCTTTCAATTCAGTACCTGTGGCACGATTTTGGCCGAACCGCTTTATAATCGGGTTTAGTAATCTGTTAACGGCCCGCGTTGTGGCTCGCTTCGCTCGGCGCAATCCATCCATTACGCTGCGGCCCGGGCGGGAGTATTTCCTCGCGTACCGGAAGGCGCTGGTACTTAGGTCATAGGAAGGATTGGCCTAATACCCTATTCAGCACTGACCGGGCGTGACGTCATACTCCCAGGACCGGTCGGACGGCCAGCTTAAAAAGATGAGGGGATTAAATCCCCCTCGGTAAGGGGAGTGCCATCCCCCGGATCCGTAACAATTGGTGTCGGGAAGTGGGATTTGGACCCGAACCAAATTTTTGATCCATCGAAAAAATTTGGTCAAAATTTGCAGCGGCCGAAATTTTTATTAATATCCTAAATTAAAGTCGTGCCATGGATAGTCAAGGTGATCGGATGCCAGTGGGGGTAGAAGAGGGTTTGGAGGTAACCCAGGACCCCAGGGAGGAATTGGGAGAGGGAGGAGGAGAGCGATGAGGATGTGTTAGACGTTAGATGTGTTAGACGAGGTTTCAGGCGCACAAGATGGCGGCCTCGCGCACGAGGTTTCAGGAGCCCAAAATGGCACCATGCACGTGGCCGCGGCAGCCAAGCCCGCGGCACTAGTGAATCTGGACCTATTTATGATACAAACAAAGGCCCTTATGGTCAAGACGAGTGAGGACATAAGAAATGACATGGGAAATCAAATCGGGGGGCTAGAAGCCAAATTTGAGGGTTTAGACAACAAATTTGAGAGTTTAGACAACAAATTTGAGGGGTTAGACAACAGGTTGGAAGGGCTGGAAGGTAAATTGGGGGGCCAACTGGAGGACGTGGGTAACCAAATCGGGGAAATGAGGAATGGGTTAACGGGGTTGGAAAATAGGATGGCCGCCAAGGAGAACCAGATGGAAGGGGTGAAGAATGGGTTAACAGGGTTAGAAGACAAGATGGGAGGCAAATTGAGGGAGATAGGGGAGCAATCCATCCGGGAAATTAAACAAATGGGGGATCAGATAGAGGAGGTAAAAATCGGGTGAGAAACCAAATTGGATGCCCAAAGGAATGATTTGGAGCAGATGAGGGCGGCATCTACCAAAGAGATGGAAGAGATGGGGGAGGAGATAAGGCACGGAGTGGGTGAAGAGGTCGAGGGGGTACGCGAGGAGGTAAAGCGGGGTGAGGAGCGCATGGAGAAAGAGCTGAGGAACAGCACGGCTAGGTTACAGGGGGGCATAGAAGACCTGACGCGGGGAGTAGAGCAGCTGACAGTGGGACAAAAGGAGTTAGGGGAGCAGGTGGAAAAGAACACGGCGGTGATAGGAGGGTTGAAAGCGACCCAGAGGAAATAAAGAAAGAGCTTATAGCGACGAAGAAAGAATGTCAGATGGTACACGAGGGGTTGACAAAGAGGTTGGACGAGGTGACAGATGCAATGGAGACAAAAGAACGGGAAGTCAGGACGCACATAGAAACGGTTAAGGTGGCGTTAGAGGAAGAGATAGAGGGGGCGCACCGGGAAATGAAGGAGGTGAGGGAGAAATTAGAGGAAGTGGAAGAGGGGGTAAGTGAAATTAAGAAGAGACGGAGGGAGACTAAGAAGGAGATAAAGGAGGAGGTGATGGAATTGGTGCAAGGTCTGTGCTCACAGCGTGATGATGTGCTTACTGTCCAAATAAAGAGTTTGCAGGTGGCGGAGGAGGAGCGGAAGAGAAGAGGTGCCGAGGTGAGTGGCGGCGATATGCTCGGGAATGTATATCGTGTGAGGGGAGATTCAGTGAGCTTGGGTGTTGGGCTAGACCTGGGCATTCGTGAGAGGCCGCTGATGAGGTGTGCGACTGGTGCAGAGGGTGTGGAAAGAGGATGTGTGCAAGGATGTCTGACTATGGGGAGTGCGGAAGGTATTGGTGAGCCAGGGTGTGCGGCGGTGATCGGGTGTGTGCAAGAATGCACCCCCATGAGTGGTACGGAGTATGTACCGAGAGAGGGTGCATGAGAAGGTGCACGAGAAAGGTGTGAAATGGAGGGGTGTGTGAGGAAAAAGTGTGCGCCGAGGAGTGAGTGTGCTGTCGAGAGTGAGGGTAAATGCATGACAGAGTGTGGTGGTGAGAGTGACATGGAGTACGAGTTGGTTGTGGCAGGTGAGAAAGAATGCACACCTGGAATGGAAGAATGCACACCTGGAATGGTTGAGCGCATGTGGGAATGCACACCTGAGTTGGTGGTGAAGCACGTGATTGGGTGTGTAAAAGAGTGCACACCCATGGTTGTCACAGAGGATGTGACCGAGGAGTGGGCGTGAGGAGGTGTGTTGATGACGTGTGCGAACGACGAGTGTGTGCCATGGTGTGCGGTGGTCAGGTGTGTAACGAAGTCTGTGAGCGGAATGAGTGTACGTGGGTGGTGTGTAAGAGAAAGTACAATAACGAAGTGTATGGAGACACCTGGATGTGTGAGGAGGAAAAGGAACGAGTGGTGTGAGTATGTATGGGAAGCATCGACGCTAAACGGAGCAGTGGTTAGACCGACGTTTAGCCGACGCGAGCCCTCGGTCCGTGCCGGGCTGTGGGTACTGCGGGAACTGGCGAAGGTCATAATCACGGCGGTTTCAAAAGAACCGCCGTGCGCGACCCGGGCCGGGCCTCGCCCTGCACAGTCGCGTCCTCGCTCTGCTAAGCGGAGCGGGCGGTCCGGTGTGAGGGAAGGTAGGAATGGTCGGGCCGGCGCCCCCTTGTGGTTGCGGCGTTCCGGCCCGGCAAGATTGGTCCATCGGGCGGGAGACCGAAAGGCTCCGCGCCGAGGTGGACCTTGGAATCTCGGGCCGAGTAAACCTCCTTCCCTGAACCGAATGCCGGACGGATCCAACCGTGGTAGACAAACCACCCGCATTCATTGCTCGGCTTTGCGAAGCCGAGTTTTGAGAATTTAATTTCCCATACCGAGGCTCAGAATAATGGATGAGTAGGGATAGGGAATATGATTAGCAGTGAAATTTGATTGGCAAATGGGGTTGGTAAAAATGATTGGCAGTAATGATTGGCAAATTTGATTGGCAGAAAATTGGATGGGCAAAATTAATAGTAGGAGATGCCCGATGTGGAGGGATGGCAAATCCACCATCCCTCACATGCCCGGGCACATGAGCTATAGTTTATGGGGTTATGGCGGTGAAAACCAAGCCAGGGAGGGTTTGGATAATGGATTCGGGATCTAGAGAAATGACAATAGGTAACGGTAGGGTTAAGTAGCGACATGATACATGTAGTAGGAGACGTAGGTAGATTAGTTGGATGATAATGACGAGGGAGCGCAATAGTATAAGGGGCGACTGGGAAGCGCGAGTTTTAGAAGCGCACCAGGTAGATCAGATGATGCAGTGTGTTTGTGGTTTATTGAATGAGGAATTGGTATGGAAGTTCTTGCTGGTGAGCATGTTGAAATGAGGAATTGAGAGGCAATGCTCGGGGAAGATGTGTGTGTGAGCGTGGGAAAATCTGGGTGCCTGAGGCAATGGTTTGGAGAATGGAAAGTGCATTGAGCAGCGTATGGTGGAAAGCGTGATTGTGAGTTGTATTGAGCAGAGTATTGTGAGTGTGGGTGAATGGCATTGTAGTGAATGAAGAAGCCTGGGAGGAAAGGAGGGTGCAAGAGCCACCAGGTGTGAGCACAGGTGTGCAAGTGAACAGGTGGATGGAGAATGGTTGGATGAAATGAATGGGCTGGGATACATGAAGTATGGAATGGATGGTGTGGAGTGAGTAGTGTGGAAAACGAGGAGTGGAGTGGTTGGTGCGAAGGGAGTGGATGGGGGAAGATGGACCCCCATCACGAATACCCGGGGAGGGTAGTTTAAGAGTTAGGTAGAGGGTATAGGTAAATTGTGGTGGATATTGGCATCTGTGATGCGTGTGGTAGAATGGTGTTTGGATGGGTGCATTAGTGACGTGGAAATGGCTGGGATTGTGGCCTGTTAGTGTGTGTGGTTAAATGGGCACTCCGCCACTGTGAGGATGTCGGCCAGGTGAGGCCGCAGGTGGGCTCTGGGAGCCGGTAGAGTAGTGAATGGGGCCCGAGGATCCGGAGGACGGACCCGGGTAGCCCAGTGCCAGAGAGGGCACCGAGGGGGTAAGTGCCAGGGAGGGCCTTCCCCAGTTAGATAGGTTAGGGTAAAGGAGCAGGTAAGCTCGGAGGCAACTACAGTGGCGGAGGTGTGCAGGTGAGCGGACCTGCTGGGAGCGCCACACGACCCAGTCCTGAAATTGTGCAAAGGCACAGGGAGTTGAATCGGGGGAGTGAGACCCCAAATTGGAGAGCGCCACAGTATGTGCAATGGGAGTTCGGTTTTTAGAACTGCATAGAGTAAGATGGCCAATGGTTTGGCAGGGAAAGTCCCCAGGTTGTGTAAAGTGTGTTAATGTCACTTAGAAAGTAGTTAGGATTAAAAATCTCGTCGCACCATCTACATCCACTCACCTGAGGTGACGACAGTGCTCAACACCACACCATGGTTTGGTTATTTTTGTGCAAATGTTTTGGAATATGAGATGCATCATGACATGGGTGAGACATTGTGCTTGGTATTCCATCTCTTCCTCCTTAAGAGGGATTGATGATGAATTGGATGATGGCAAATTTGGTTAGACATTGGGATTGTAACGAATTTGGAATTAGGGGAGATATGGGGAAGACAGGACTTAGTGACGAATTTGTAAATTGTTGTGTAAATATGGGGTAAGGGGCGAGGGTAGAGTAGGTGACGGGGGGTGGGGGGTGGGGGGGGGGGGTGACGTACGTTAGGGACGAGCTTTCTGCGCTCGATCTCCAGGCGCACCTCACCTCTGCATTGCCTTTATTGATGTGTACCCTTACGCCCTTGCCCTCACTGACTCTGCTTTGTCTTCCTCCCGCCCCCCCCCCCCATGGACCGTGCTCTCTGGGCACTGAGGGAGAGCGTGCGGGAGCCGCATTTGTGTGCCCGAGCTGCCGCTGCCAGCTGCCTGGATCGATGCACCACTTTATGGACCGCACGTCTTGCGGCCAAGCACCGCACTTATGCACCACGGTTCTGTGGCCGAGCACCACACTTATGGACCACACGTTTGGGGCCTGAACCCTCTGCTGGGACCGGCCACGATGGCCCAGAAAAGATCTTGCTTGAAGACCACGGTGAGGTGGCCCCTTTTGCCCTACAGGTGGACCACCTATAGTTGGCCCCTGTGGGCCATAAATAAAAATGAACACGTTCTGTGCTTTTTTTATTATTGTGCAAATAGTCAGCAAGCCACGAAGAAAGACAACATCTGGAAGGAACATCGGCCAGCAGAGGGAGCAGAACAACATCAAGACCATCAGTTTGTTTTTTATTATGTGTGCAATGTAGCACTGGATGGTGATTGCTTGGTGCTTGCTTGATTGGTGCTTATTGGTGCTTTGGTGCTTGCATGCTCGGGGATGCATGGCAATAAAACTCTGCATCCCCGGGCATGTGAGGGTGGTGTATCGATGCAGTGCATGTTTTTTCCTCCATCCCACAGGGTTCTTTTTGTTTCCCGAAAATGACAGGTCCTGGGTTTGCAGTTTTGTAAAATAGTCAAAATAGTGTCACTTGTAAATAATGCTCCCCACCGTAAATGTGTAGCTTGAAAATAATTCCGCAATTCGGTTATTCTGTGGGTGTGAATCTGTTAGATAGGATGCAACGTAGCAGGCGGGCCATACTTAATTGTGTTTTAAAACTGTCGCACTCAAGGGCAAGGTTAATAGTAGAGGGTATAACACCTGCATGTCACATTAAGTTAAAGTTTTTTTTTTCGGCCCGAGACGTGCCTTGAGGAACGAGGGAGCTGTGTTACAGTTTTTAGAACCTTCACATGTAAATTTAGTAGTAAATTCCCTTATAGATGACCCCTGTGTACATTTCCCCTTAATTGGCTGTTAATTGAAATAATTGCACCTTAGTTAGTCCACATTGCAACACGTAGCGAATCATAGGCCCTTTTCATAGTTATGTCATTAGTATGTGTTTCAGGTAAGGCTGTGTTTCCAATAGTCGACTCTACGTTGCATCAATCAAATGAGATAGATCCCTTTCAATATCCCCAATGGCCTCCTAAAAGTGCCAGTAAGTTGCATGGGGCTGTGTTTACTGGCTCCACATCGCCCCAAACTCCATTGCCCACGAGGCCAGGATCGGAGAAGAAGGGCGTGGCCCCACCTCATCGACAAAGGTGGAGCCAGAGAGCCCTTGGCGACCAACCAGGAATCGGTGGGCATGGCTTGATGGGGCGTGGCAAGAAAGATCTGGCAAGTTCGAGAGGGTTCCAAAGGGGTGGTTATAAAACCCTGGGCACGAGGTCCACACCAGGACGAGACGCGCAGATGAGTTGGACAAAGAAGGTACGAATTGGAGTTGAGAGAGACGTGCATGAGGAGGTTCCAGAGAGTCGGTGAGAAGGCAGGAGAGACGAGCTGCGTGAAGCTCTGAGACGCTGCTTCGTGCAGCCCTGCCGCGTGAAGCTCTGACGTGCTGCTTCGAGCAGCCCTGCTGTGTGAACCTGAGTGTGGGGAGTCGGCGGCCGCTCGCTGCCAGCCCTGCCATTCTGCACAGACCCTTCTCATCCTTCGTTCAGCCATTCCTGCCTGCAATCCCCTTTTGTGGATGTGAGTTTGTTCTGTTCGTCTTGTCCCTGGGGTATAAGTTAAGCCTGTATAGTTAAGAATTGCACTGTGTATCTTCTTCCTCTTCGTCCTGTAAATTAACTTCGTTTCTTCTTTGGTTTTGTATAGTAGTAAATAAATACCTGTTCCTCCTTACTTTGGTTTCATTCTCGTCCGATCGCTTTCGTGATTTCTTTCAATTGAGCACCTGTGGCACGATTTTGGCCGAACCGCTTTATAATCGGGTTTAGTAATCTGTTAACGGCCCGCGTCGCGGCTCGCTTCGCTCGGCGCAATCCATCCATTACGCTGCGGCCCGGGCGGGAGTATTTCCTCGCGTACCGGAAGGCGCTGGTACTTAGGTCATAGGAAGGATTGGCCTAATACCCTATTCAGCGCTGACCGGGTGTGACGTCATACCCCCAGGACCGGTCGGACGGCCAGCTTATCAAGACAAGGCGATTCAACCCCCCTTGCTAACTGGAGTGCCGTCACCCCGGATCCGTAACAATATATATATATACAGTGGTACCTCGGCTTACGAGTTTAATCCGTTCCGTGACGGAGCTCGTAAGCCAAATCGCTCGTAAGTCAAAGCAAATTTTCCCATTCAAATGCATTGAAATGCTATTAATCCGTTCCAGCCTCAAAAAAAAAACACCAATTTTTTTTGTTAGGTGCTTTAAAATAACAAAAATGTACTTTATAAATAACAAATAATGTATAAACAAGCACGACCTCGTATATACTGTACATAATACAAGAGAATGTAAAGAAATAAACTGGTTTTATTAAGTGTACTGTATGTATTTACCTTGAAGATCAGACGAAGATGCTGGCAGAGGTGGAGGAGATACCTTTTGCCTTTTTCGCCACACTGTCCTCGCTTTCACTTGCCGGGCGTTTCACTAAAAACCTGTCCAACGAGGTTTGTTTCTTCCTCCCTTTCAAAATTTTTCGGAAATGAGTGAGGCAAGTGTCGTTACACAGCGCCAACGCACGACCTGTTGCAACTTTTTCAGGGTGTTTCTTTTGAACAAATTCTGAAATTTTCTCCCACATTCCCAACATTTCCTTTATCTCACTTGTCGCGATAACCTCCTCCGCCTCTGGCTCCTCCGCGTTTAGTTCCTGCAAAACCTCCGTATTCTGCTGCTGCTGTAGCTCCTTTAATTCCTCCGTTGTCAGTTCCTCATTGTGTTTCTCGACGAGGTCGTTAACGTCGTCTTCATCCACTTGCAGGCCCATGGACCTTCCGAGGGACACAATCTCCTCCACCACTAACACTTCCTCAGTAGCACTAACACTTTCGGACACAACCTCAGGCCACAGCTTCTTCCATGCAGAGTTTAAGGTCCTCCTTGTAACACCCTGCCAGGCCATGTCGATAATTCTGAGGCAGGCCACGATATTGTAGTGATCCTTCCAGAACTCTCGAAGGGTGAGGTTTGTGCTCTCCGTAACCTCAAAGCAGCGCCGGAACAGGTGCTTGGTGAAGAGCTTTTTGAAATTGGAAATCACCTGCTGGTCCATGGGCTGCAGGATAGGGGTGGTGTTGGGTGGAAGGTAGCGGACCTTAATGAATGCAAATTCTTCAAGGATGTCGTCTACGAGGTTTGGTGGGTGTGCGGGAGCATTGTCAAGGACGAGAAGGGCTTGCAGGGGTAGCTTATTCTCCAAAAGGTACTTCTTGATGCCAGGACCAATGACCAGGTTTACCCACTCCACAAATAACTGCCTGGTAACCCACGCCTTTGCGTTTGCTCTCCACATAACCTGCAGTTTTTCTTTAAGGATCTTATGAGACTTAAACGCTCTGGGGTTTTCAGAGTGATATACCAGTAGCGGCTTAATCTTGCAGTCGCCACTCGCATTCGCACACAGTGCAAGGGTTAACCGATCCTTCATGGGTTTGTGGCCTGGCATGCTCTTCTCCTCTGCCGTTATATACGTCCTCCTCGGCATCTTTTTCCAGAAGAGCCCTGTCTCGTCACAGTTGAAGATTTGCTGGGGGATGTATCCTTCCGCTTTTATCAGTTCGGCAAAAGTTATAATAAACTCTTCGGCTGCCTTCACATCCGAGCTTGCTGCCTCACCATGCCTGACGACGGAGTGAATGCCGGTCCTCTTCTTAAAATTATCAAACCATCCCCGACTGGCTTTGAATGACTCTTCCGATGCCTCGTCCGTTGATGTTCCCGCCGTCTGCTGCACCAAATCCCTGTAAATGTCTCGTGCCTTCTCACAAATGATGCTCTCGGTCATGGTATCTCCTGCGAGCTGCTTTTCCGTCAACCACACAAACAACAACTTCTCCATCTCTTCATGGACAGAGGTCCGTTGCTTTGAAATGGTCGTAACGCCCTTGGCTGGCGTTATAGCCTTTATCGACTCCTTCTGCTTCAAAATCGTACATATCGTCGAAGTAGTACGATCGTACTGCCTCGCCAAGTCGACAACACGCATACCTCGCTCATGTTGTTCGACGATTGCGTGTTTCGTATCCAAACTCATCATCCTCTTCTTCCTCTCAGGCCCACCCTTGGCACTCACTTTCTTCGGACCCATGGTTGAAAACGCGAAATTTTACAGAAAAAACCACTTTCACAAACAAAACAGCAGCGATACACGGCAGAGATGCTTTCACGGCAAGATAACTGCGTGACCGGAACCGGAAGCCACAACCGGAAAATTCAAAAAAATAAATTTTTTGAGCTCGTACATCGGATCTCGGCTCGTATCCCAAAGCAACAAACCGCCCGAGCGACGGCTCGTATCTCGAAAAACTCGTACGTTGGGGCACTCGTAAGCCGAGGTACCACTGTATATATATATATATATATATATATATATATATATATATATATATATATATATATATATATATATATATATATATATACACTACCGGTCAAAAGTTTTAGAACACCTCAATTTTTCCAGTTTTTATTGAAATTTAAGCAATTCAAGTCCAGTGAATAACCTGAAATAGTACAAAAGTAAGCAGTAAACTGCTCGAGGTTAAAAAAAAAGTTAAGGATCGCAAAAACGGGAAAATCATGTAAATGGCACAGTTATATTGTAAAAAATGTCCTTATTCAGGGAACAAGTAATGGGTTAAAAACTTACAGCTGTTCTGCAGCAATGTAAGTAAATTAAGCCTTGAAAGTCAATGCAAAAAATTCCTACAGGTGTCCCAACCTCTGCTGATTACTTGATTACAAACTCCCTGTCTGTATAAAAGCAGTATTGGAACAGACTGTTATTACACCCTCTGAAGCATTATTTGGACAATATTTCACTGCAGGAAGTAGAATATTGGAAACTGGAGGACACTCTGACAGGAAAAGGTCTGGCAGACCCAAAGCCACAACAAAATCAGAAGACAAGTTTCTGAGAGTCAACAGCTTGCGTGATAGGCGGCTCACAGGACAACAGCTTCAAGCACAGCTTAACACTGGTCGAAGTAAGCAAGTCTCAGTTTCAACTGTGAAGAGAAGACTTCGAGCTGCAGGTTTGACAGGTCGAGTGGCAGTAAGAAAGCCATTGCTAAGATGGCAAAATAAGAAAAAGAGGCTGCCTGGGCCATGAAGCACCGCAAGTGGACTACTGAAGACTGGAAGAAGGTCTTATGGACCGATGATTCAAAATTTGAAATCTTTGGTTCATCACGCAGGGTTTTTGTTCGCCTTCGAGCAGGCGAAAGGATTGTTCCTCAGTGTGTGACACCAACTGTCAAACATGGAAGAGGAAGCGTGATGGTCTGGGGCTCTTTTTCTGGATCCAGAGTCGGCGACTTGCATGGAGTGACTGGCACCCTGAACCAAAAGGGCTACCACAGCATTTTGCAGCGCCATGCAATACCCTCTGCGAACACCCCACCTGCGAAATTTGCATTTATGTTTATTTAAATTATACAATGGACTAAAAAATGTAAATGTTTCATGATATTTGTTATATTATATCACCTTTATCTATCAATATTGTTGAAATGAAGATCAAATAGCTGTATGTTGAAATATGTTTAAAAAGTCAAAACTTTACATGGGGTGTACTTACTTTTTCACGTGACTGTATATATATATATATATATATATATATATATATATATATATATATATATATATATATATATATATGTATGTATATATATATATATATATATATATATATGTATGTATATATATATATATATATATATATATATATATGTATGTATATATATATATATATATATATATATATATGTATGTATATATATATATATATATATATATATATATGTATGTATATATATATATATATATATATATATATATATATATATATGTATATATATATATATATATATATATATATATATGTATATATATATATGTATATATATATATATATATATATATATATATATATGTATATATATATATATATATGTATATATATATATATATATATATACATATATATATATATATATTGTTACATTTGTGGGGGGTAGATAATGATTACCTTAGAGCCAGGTATAATTGTATCGGTAGTGTGCTCCAGCTGTCATGAAGAGGAAGAAACGCCATGTTTCATAAGTCGGAAATTCGTTTCGACCGGATGTCGTGTAAGCGCGTATCTTCGTTCCCATCACGAGGGGTGGGGTTATGTTAAGTCGTTCGGGATTATGGCTAATTAATCCCCTGTATGTAATGGCCTATGTTATTTTCCCCTTGTTCCTTATGACAAAGCTGCACACACACCTAGCAATACAACAACAACAACAGCAACAACATGCATTTTAAGGCCATTTTCCCTGCAAGAGCGGGGGTTAGCCTTGCGGTCCCCATGACAATCTTCTCCATTTTGCCCTATTTTCTGCATCTGTCCTTGTTAACCCCCTTGCCCGCATTTCTTCTTCCACCATCTTTAGCCAAGTCTTTCTCGGTCTTCCCCGTCCTCTACTTCCTACTACATTCATTTCCATCACTCTTCTCAACCAGTCACTTTCATCCTTCCTCAACACATGACCAAACCATCTCAACCTGTTCCTCTTCACAGCATCAATCACAGGCTCTATTCCCATCATCTTTCGCAATTCATCATTTGTCTTCCTCTCTCTCAACGACACTCCGCACATCCACCGAACCATTCGCATTTCCACCCTTTCCAGCCTTCGTTGCTGCTCTACATTCATGACCCATGTCTCGCTCCCATAAATCATAACGCTTCTCACACATGCAGCATACACCTTTCCCTTCAGCTTCAAAGATACTCCCCTCCTCGTCAGCATGCCACTCAGTTCCCGAAACTTCTTCCATGCACATCTCACTCTCGAAACCGTTGCCGAGTCTGATCCACCTTCTCCATTCAGCATGTCTCCGAGGTAGCAAAATGTTTTCACACCTTCCAGCTTCACGCCGTCTCCAAGATCCAACTCAACATTTCCTCCATCTGCAGCTCCCTCTGTGCACACCTTACATTTGAATGTAGCTGCCACACTGGTTAATGACCCTCTCAGACCACTACATTTTTGATGAACCCACTCAGCGCACATTGTACATTGAATGGAGTTCACTCCGACACCCTTCCTGCACACAGCACACGGCCACTTCCCAGTTCTTTCCACCTCACCACATGCTTTACCACTTGCCATCACCTTCGTCTTTCCGATACTCACCTTCAGACCTTTTGTCTCCTTACATTCCTTCCACTTGTTCATCTTTTCCTTCAGTCCATCCATACTTTCCGCAATCAACACCAGATCATCTGCATACAACAACTCCCACGGTAAACCCTCCTTTACGTTCTGAGCCAGCACCTCCATCACAGCTACAAATAGTAGTGGACTTAGTACCGACCACTGATGCACTCCCACCTTCACCTCAAACTCACCACTGTTCCCATCCTTCGTCCTTACGCTGTTACGCTTCGTCCGAGCTGTGCACGATCTTTTGTACATTGCCATCTCTACTCTGATCAACCATTCCATTCCTCCACTCCTATCTTCTTCAATGCTCATGTCAATACTTCGCGTGGAACCCTATCAAATGCTTTCCCCAGATCAACAAACCCAAGAAACAACTTCTTACTCTTCTCCATGTACTTCTCCTGCAACTGCGTCACAATAAAGAGCGTGCCGGTCGTTCCTCTTCCTGGCATAAATCCAAACTGCATTTCGTCGATCTTCACCTTTTTCCTTATCCTCCTCTCCAACACCCTTTCCAATACCTTCATTCCGTGCTCCAATATCTTTATCGCTCGGTACGAGCCACACTCCAGAGGGTCACCTTTCCCCTTGTATAGAGGGACGAGGTTACTCAGTTCCCAAACCACTGGAATGCCGCCTTCTTTCACCACCAGATTACAGATCTCTGCCATTCTCTTCACACCCCAATTTCCTGCTGCCTTCAACATATCTCCCACAACTCCCGTCGGCCCTCCCGCTTTTCTACTCTTCATTGCTTTTATCGCTTCCTCAACTTTCTTCTCAGTTGTTGAAGTGTTGTGATAAATTGTGATAAACACCTAGCAATAAATTGCACATTTATAACACTAAGTAAAACCAACCAGAACATGACGTTGAACAATACCGCTGGCACTGCCAGCCGCGACATCACAACATCAAACATGCAGGGCCGTAAGGACACGCCCCATAGAGCAGTGATTGGTCCAGGCCCATGGAGTGATGGTATGGAGGCGGCTTATTAGGGGGTGCGCGAACGTCATCAAAGGAGGTGGAAGACCGGGGAATAAAAGATTTGAGTCCTGACATTTTGTGCTGTGGTGCAATTGGATTTCTTCGAAAGCGACCATCGTTCGTGTTGTCTCCTCTTGGATTTTCTCTCGGTTTCTGGATCTGGAGGTGCATGGTTGCTAATAAGCTTCTTGCGTGGATACAGTCAGTACAAGCAGGCCCGACATTTGCTCTTCCTTTTCTCTCAGCTCGTCTCTTAGCTGTGGACATCGATAGCAAACAGTCACGATTGTCAGTGGTGTGCCGAGGTCCTGTAGATGGTCGTGGCTCATTCTTCTTGGTCCAGGCGTCATCTGGGTGCGCTAAGAAATGTTGGTGCTTGTGCAGTGGATGACGAAGCCAAGTGCAGATGAGTAGGCGAGGGGGTGCTGAGGCCTACCTGCTGCTGAGGCCTGTGCTGCGTCCGCATTGCGTGCTCGGGCCTGGACGATTCCCGACGGGGTTCAAGAGCCGCTCAGAGCTAAATGCCCACAAAATAACACATTTATTTTCCAGTTATTTTCCCCATTGTGCTGTTTCATGAGTCTGTATAGGGGTGCTCTATTTAGGATTTTTGGTTCACGAGTTATCAAACAGAGTGACCACTATATTTGTCATGGTTGTGTGTCTGTCTGTCTGTCTGCAGCATAACTACCCGATGATATCATCCGATCTTGATGAAACTTGGGTGGGAGGTTGATATCATGATCTAGTTGTGTTCTGTCTAGAGTGGGCGTATTGCGCCCTTTGTGGGCGGAGCCACGCCTGAAAAAGATGTATTTTTAGGGAGTAATCGAGTTCAAGCTACATCTCCGAGGGAGTTGGTGGAATCTGACAGGGGTTTCGGTATTTGGTTCGGCCAATGTCATGTGTCTAGCCCCACGGAGCTCGATTTTTCATTTTCGCCCCAAGGTCGAGGTCACAAGGTCACAAAATTTAGAAAAGTCGATTTTTGATGGTTTTATTACATTGTTCGCTTCCTGATAGGGTGAAATGTCGAACATGATCTTATATCATCACATACATCATGAAATACAAGTTTTCCAAAAAATTTCAGAATCTTCGACCTTTGACCTTTGAAGGTCACAGAGGTCAAAGTTTCAAAGTTGTCAGAATCAAACCGAATTTTCGGTATTGTGTATCTAACTAACCTCATAACTGATTATACATTATTTTCTATCTCATTTCAAGGTCAGTAACCTTCGTTTTGACATTTCCGGGCCTGGCCTGTCCGGGCCTGTTTCGGTTATAGTCCGTCCTTTGTCATTGAATACCGCTCGATTGTGAACCATCGTCGTCTCCTGACGTGTATATTATATTGTGCACTATTTTGTTACCGGCATTTCTTTAATAAAGCCGGTATTTTTGTACATTTTAAATTCTGTGTCTGCTTGAATTGATAATTATCGCAGGTTCGAAGACGGCCGGTGGACCCGTGCAGGTAAGTGCTTGCGGCCCTTCCCACACTCCCTCCCCCCCCCCCCCCCTCCGCACGTATAAAGAAGGTCTACCATTGGATTGAACGCCTCAGAGTTAAAGCTCATTTGGTCATCTGTTGCCCTGCGGTGTTCACTACAAGGTAGACACATAACAATATATATATTGTTGTGGATATGAGGATTGTGTTTTTTATTGTGTTTTTTTATTATTGCTTTATTCTGGACCCTCCTGCCTCCAGTCTGTTGTATAAAGTTCAAAGGGCGTTCCCGTAGTTAATTCCATAAAGCATACACGAAGGACACCATATATCCGTGTTCAATAGTTATATCCTTATTATGTGTATTAGTGTAAGGCTGTGTCTTCCATTAATTGAAATACTCCATTGCACCAAGTGAAATAAGAGTAGATCCCCTTTCATTCACATTCCCCTTCCAACAATTGCCAACTGTTCCCTCCGCGACTCCATTCGCCACGAGGTCGGCTTGGAGAAGAAGGGGGAGGAGCTGCCGACTCCTGGGCGTGCCCGCCCATCGTCATCAAGGGCGGAGCCAGAGGGCCGTGCCGACCAATCATGGCCGAGGCAAGCTGACCGATGGGCGTGTCCTGGACACCAGCGGCTTGATCGCCTGAGGCGCTATATAGAGCGCGCGCGAAAGCAAGAGAGGAAGTTGTTGTTGGACTAAGAGTTGGACTGAGTTGGACTAAGAGTTGGACCAAGCAAGAGAGGAAGTTGTTGGACTGGGTTGGACTAAGAAAGAGAGAGGAGAGAAGGGGCGAAGCAAAGCAAAGAGAGAGAGAGTCCTGGAGTTTGTGAGAGAGGGAGAGAGAACCCGTCACGCCAGACCCCCCACCAGCAGCTTGGCTCCACCAAGCAGCTCCGACCCGTTACCCCGCGCACACGACAGGATCGGTGGCATCGGCGGCCGTCGAGGTCCAGCCCGACATCCCGTGCGGGATCAAGCTTCAGCCAGCTCCGTGCCTTCCTCCCCCTCCAGCCACCCACCTCCTGTCATTCCTGCCTGCAATTTCCCCATTCGTGTACGTGAGTTTGTTCTGTGTGTCTTGTCCCTGGGTTAATTAAGCCTGTTTAGATAAGCTAGCGATTTTCACTGTGTCTCTGATTTCTTCTGTAAATTATTTTATTATCCTTCCTTCTTCCTTGGTTTCTTTTGGTTGTAAATAGTAAATAAATTATATCCATATTCCCTACTTCTGTCTTCTTCTTCTTCACAGCCTTGGCTTTAGTCTTTTCCCCATTGAATATCTGTGGCGCGATTTTGGCCAACGTTCAGGAATCGGGTTAGTCGGGGTAACTGTTCGGGCGCGGCGGCCATCCGCTCGGCAAACAACATCCTAGCCGTGTCCGTAACAATATACAGACTTGGCATTTAATATGGAATATTTTTTTTGTGGGGGTGAACTTACTTTTCAAGATGACTTAGAACCAAAAGTTCATTGGAATTATGTTGAAATTATTCTAGATTTTGTTAATGTGACCTTTAAAAGAAACAAAAACCACATTTGACATTTCAAAGCAAATAAATTGATCCTTGAAAGTGATGAAAACTGATATCGAACTCAATTCACGGAGAGTACTGTGTTAAACTTCTGTACGTTTTCCAGAAGTATCTCTTTATTTTGCACATTAGCCAAAAAAAATTTCAACAAAAACAAAAGCTAAATTATGACTGGGATTACGGACAGTAAAATTACAGTTCAGTACTCCGTGTAACCCCCACGAGCATTCAGAAGAGCACGTACACGTCGAGGCATGCTGTTCACGAGATTTGCCAAGGTTTGGACAGGAATCGCTTGCCATGCAGTGACAATAGCCTGCTGCAATTCACGCACAGAGGGCGGCTGCTGGTCCAAGTGGTCGATTTGACGCGTTAATTCTGCCCACAAGTTCTCTATCGGATTCATATCCGGGGACATGGCAGGCCACTCCATATGCTATACACCATGGTCAGCAAGAAAGTGTTGGGTCATGCGAGCATGATGAGGCCGTGCATTGTCATCTTGGAAGACAAAGTTTCCTCGAAAGGCTGCACGAGCAAATGGAAGCAATGTTTCTTCCAGAATGACCCTGTACTTGAACTGGTTCAGGTTTCCATTCAAAACAACCAGGTCAGTTTTGCCCCTTGCATGAAAAGCAGCCCAAACGGTCACCCCACCACCTCCAGCTTGGACTCTTGGCACTATACAATCTTCGTTGTGGGCTTCATGCACTTGTCTGCGCACTCGGACATGGCCATGTTGACGATAGACCAGAAATCTAGACTCGTCACTGAAGGTCACGTGATTCCAGTGTCCTGGCTGCCATTGACGGTGCTCTCTGGCCCACTGCAATCGGCGCTGGCTGTGTTGTCTGGTTAGGCGTGGCTTTCTCAGGGGACGCCTGGCACGATAGCCTGCTTGAACCAGTCGTTGGTTGACTAGGCTTCTGGATACAGGCACATTTGTCAGTTGCTGCCACTCAGCCCTAAGCCGATTAGCTGACTTGATACGGCCATTGCAGACTAACCGGTGCAGCTGGCGATCATCTCTCCTTGTGGTTCTGCGTGGACGGCCTGGCCTCGGCATTGGAGTAGGGACACCCCTCTGATCATTTCGTTTCAGGATCTTTGACACCTGACCGTGAGTGATGCCATACTGCCGAGCAATAGCACGCTGTTTCATGCCAGAATTTCGTAAAGCCACCACTCCATGACAAACAGCATTGTCAAGTTGACGGACCATCTCCAGAGGAAGCGGCAATAACTTTTGTAGACGTGCAGCAGTTGTTTTCCACTAATACAGAACGCAACAACCCTTATATACCCGATTGTGAAGCCAATCGTCAAATGTACCTGTCCTTACATTTTGTCACGCCACCTGTGATATAATCCTGTTATTGACTTCTTGCTGCGAAAGACAATCAGTGACATGGTTCTTTCAACAAAGACATCACCGAAGGGTAAAATAAACTCACCAGATTGATATAATAATAATAATAATTCATTTATTTTGTATAGCGCTTTTCCAGAAGCCCAAAGGCGCTTTGACAGAGTGGCAAACATAATGCAAACAATACATGAAAACATAATGCATGCATGATGCATAATGCAAACATAATGCATAACAATACATGAAAACAACAATTGCAAAAAGACAAGAATCAATAGGGAAATATTTAAAGCAAAAGGAGGGAGAAGGAGAAGAGATAGTCAGGGGTTAAATGCTGTGGGTTGAATGTTGAATGCAGTGTTGAACAGGTGGGTCTTTAGTGATGTTTTGAATGTGGTGAGTGAGGAGGAGTCTCTGATGGTGTGAGGTAGTGAGTTCCAGAGGGTGGGAGCAGCGATGGAGAAGGCCCTGTCCCCCCAGGATCTGAATTTGGTCCGGATGGAGGGGGTCAGGAGGTTGGTACCAGCAGAGCGGAGGTTGCGGGTGGGAGTGTGTCTGGAGGGGAGGTCAGCCAGGTAGGATGGGGCCAGGTTATGGAGGGCTTTGTATGTCAAGAGGAGGATTTTGTACTGGATTCTCTGGGGGATGGGGAGCCAGTGAAGCTTGTAAAGGACGGGGGTGATGTGGTCACGGGTCCGGGAATGGGTGAGTAGACGGGCAGCGGAGTTCTGAATGTATTGGAGTTTATTGGTGATTTTTGAGGGTGAACCATAGAGGAGGCTATTGCAGTAGTCCAGACGGGAGGTGATGAAGGCGTGGATGAGGGTTTCTGCAGCCGTGGAGGAGAGGGATGAGCAGAGACGGGCAATGTTTTTCAGGTGAAAGAAGGCTGACTTTGTGATCTGTTTAGTGTATTTGTCGAAGGAAAGGGTTTGGTCAAAGATGACGCCAAGATTCCGGATGTGAGGGGAGGTGGATACTGGGATACCGTCGATGTTGAGGGCAAAGTTATGGGTGGATTTTGTGAGCGTTTTTGGGCCAATGATGATTATTTCAGATTTATCACAGTTAAGCTTGAGGAAGTTGATTTGAAGCCAGGATTTTATTTCAGTGATGCAGTTTGTCAGGATAGAGTGGGTGTCGGTGGAGACGGACTTGGTGGAGATGAAAAGCTGGATGTCATCGGCGAAGCAGTGGAATTGGAGACCATGACGGCGGATTAAGTGACCGAGCGGGGACAGGTAAAGGATGAAGAGGAGGGGGCCAAGAACTGAACCTTGGGGGACACCTTGGGGGAGGGGAGCAGTGGGGGATTTGCAGTTATTGATGGAGATGAACTGGCATCTGTCAGAGAGGTATGATTTAATCCAAGAGAGGGCAGTGCCGGTAACGTTAAAGGTGGATTCAAGTCGGGTGAGGAGGATAGTGTGATCGATGGTGTCAAAGGCAGCGCTGAGGTCGAGGAGGACGAGAATGTTGAGGTTGCCAGCGTCAGAGGAGAGGAGAAGGTCATTGGTGATTTTGAGGAGAGCAGTTTCAGTACTGTGGTTGGACCGGAATCCGGATTGGAATGTTTCATACAGGTTATTGGCAGAGAGATGATGTTTGAGTTGAGTGGCTACAGCGCGTTCCAAAACTTTTGACAGAAAGGGTAGGTTGGAGATGGGTCTGAAGTTGTTTAGGGTGTCAGGGTTTAGACCAGGTTTTTTTAGAATGGGGGTAACAGCAGCAATTTTGAGGGAAGGTGGGACGATACCTGTAGACAGGGAGGAGTTTATTGTTGCAATGATAAGTGGAGAGAGAGCAGGGAGGGAGGCTTTGACAAAGCTGGAGGGGATGGGGTCAAGAGTGCAGGTGGCAGTTTTCATTCCTATGAGGAGTTCAGAGAGGTCAGTAGGGGAGATTGGGGAGAACCGAGACAGGGGATGGCAGGACAAGGGGTTCATATCAGAAAGTAAACCCAAGTCAAGGAAAAAAAAATATTCCATATTAAATGCCAAATCTGTATATATATATATATATATATATATATATATATATATATATATATATATATATATATATATATATAGTTGCGGATATGAGGATGGCATTTTTTTGATTGTGTGTATTGTTGTGGTAAATTGTGGTGATGAACATTGTTTGGATATGGCCCCTCCTGCCTCCGGAGTTGTGTAAAGATAAAAAGGGTGTCTCGGTAGTTAAGTCCATACAGCATACACGTCAGCCAATCATAGAATACCCCTGTTCGATAGCTTATATCTTATTATGTGTTCTTAGAGTAAGGCCTTGTCTTCCATTAGAATGACACTCCATTGCACCGAATCCATTGAGAATAGCTCCCCTTCAATAATTCCATTTCCCAGCCAAACTCTCCATCTGTGCGTAAAGCAGTTCACAAGCCAGGGGTGCACGCCCTCTCAATTCGCTGCGATAGTGAATATGTGCTCCGTGCTCTGTTTGAACACCAGAGGGGCGGGGTCGCCCGGGAGAGGCAAGCCCAGGGCGCGCCACGAAGGGCGGGGCTGTGCAGCCCCATGCCCAAATAAGGAAACAAGCCCATGGCTTGCCACGAGGGGCGTGCCGTCGGCGCGATGCCCAAATAAGGAGACAAGCCCGTGGCTTGCCACGAGGGGCATGCCGTCGGTGCGATGCCCAAATAAGGAGACAAGCCCGTGGGATTACCATAGAAGGTCACGAAACAGAGCACGGGGGAGAGGGCGGTACCGAAACCGAAGAGGGCGTGTCAGACCCGCGCTAACGGTATGCGAGAAGGGTGCGAAGATCGCAGATGAGCTGGAGAGAAGGGTGCGAAGGTCGCAGATGAGCTGGAGAGAAGTGAGAGAAAGGCTGAGCTGAGCTGCGTGGAGAGGGACACGACAAAAGAAAGGGTCCAAGAGAAAGCCGAGGAGCTTTTACGAAACAAGCTACACGAGAGATACAGCAGAGGAGTGCAGCCCCGTTTCAACCAGCCGCGTGAAGCCCTGACGGTGTGCGCTGTAAAGCGGATTACAAGGAGCTGCCGGCTCCCCGCTTCCCGCCCGGAGTGGACCTGCTTGCTGTGCCCTGTGATCCCACCTGCTCATCCTTTCCAGCCATTCCTGCCTGCAAGTTCCCCATTTTGCCTACGTGAGTTTGTTTTGTTCGTGCTGTCCTGGGTAGTAACTAAGTCTGTATAAGCTAGTAATTCACTGTGTCTCTAAAAGCTTCTGTATATTATTTTCTTATCTTTCCTTCTCCTTGGTTATTTTGAGCCTGTAAATAGTAATAAATAGTAATCGTATTTCCAAACCTTTCTTTGCCTTCGTCTTCCTTTTCTTCACATCCGTCGTCTTTGTCTTTTCCCTATTGAGTAGCTGCGGCGCGATACGGCCAACGTCTGGGTGAATCGGGTGAATCGGGTTTTAGTCGGGGAACAACTGTTCGGTCGCGGAGCCTCCACTCGGCAAACATACCATCCTTAACCGCGTACTGTAACAATTGGTGTCAGGAGTGTCGGATCGGACCCGAAGCGTGCTTAACGCGCTCAAAATTACGAGCTGCTGGAAATTGTTTTATTTTTAAAGCAAAACCCGAATTTTGAAATCGCGCCATGGCTGGTCAAGGCGACGGGATGTCGGTGGGAGAGATAGACGGGGTGGAATCGACCCAGGACCTCGGGGAAATGTATATGGAGGATGTGGTTGAGGGGGTATCAGGCGCACAAAATGGCGTCCTCGCGCACGTGGGTGTAGCGGCACCAAATTTAGCGGCGCCCGTGACCGTAGCAGCGCCGCTGCTGGATCCGAACCTTTTTATGTTACAAATGGAGGCCCTTATGGAGAAGAATAGTGAAAAAATGGAAAACAGAATGATGGGGGCCCTTATGGGACAAATGGGATACCAAATTGGAGGTTTGAAAAACAGTATGGGGGTAATGAGGGACGAAGCGAGGGCTCAGAGTGAGCAAATGAGGACTCAGAGTGGGCAATTGGGGGTAATGAGGGACGAAGCGAGGGGCACCGGTGAGGGATTAGAAAAAAAATTTGGGAAGTTAGACAATAAATTTGAGGGGTTAGACAACGGGATAAAAGAGGTAAAGAAGGGGTTAATGGGGTTAGAAAATAAGATGGAAGACAAATTGCGGGAGATAGGGGAGCAATCTGCCCGAGAAATTAAACAAATGGGAGAGCAGATAGAGGAGGTGAAAATCGGGGTAGAAACCAAACTGGATGCCCAGAGGGATGAATTGGGACAGATGAGGGCGGCATCTACAAAAGAAAGGGAGGAGATGAAAGAGGAGATACGACGAGGTGTAAGTGAGGAGGTCTCGGGGGTACGCGAGGAGGTAAAGCGAGGCGAAAAGCGTATGGAGAAAGAGGTGAGGAATAATACGGCGAGGTTACAAGGGGGAATAGAGGACCTGACGGAGGAGGTGGAACAGCTGACGGAGGGACAAAAAGAACTAACGGAGCAGGTTCAAAGGAACACTGCGGTACTAGGAGGTTTAAAAGCGACACAAAACGACATAAAAAAGGACTTGATAGCGACACAGAGGCAATGTCAGATGGTACGTGAGGGACTGACAATGAGGTTGGATGAGGTGACAGAAGTAATGGAGACGAAGGACCGGCAGGTGAGGACGCACATAGAGACGGTCAAGGTAGCCTAAGGGGACAAACTTGAGGAGACGCACCGGGAAATAAAAGAGGTGAAGCAAAAATTAGAGGAAGTGGAAGAAGAGGTGAGTGAAATTAAGAAGAGACGGACAGAAACTAAGAGAGAAATACAGGAGGAGGTGATGGAATATGTACAAGGTCGGTGCTCAACTCATAATGGTGTGCTCACTAACCCAATAAAGAGTTTGCAGGTGGCGAAGGAGGTGCGGAGACGAGGTGCCAAGGTGAGTGGCGATATACGAGGAAATGTACATGATGTGAGGGGAGCTTCAGTCGGCTTGGGGGTTGATTTGGATCCGGGTGTTCGTGAGAGGCCGTTGGTGAGGTGTGCGACAGGTACGGTGTGTGAAGGAGGAGGTGTGCGAGAATGTCCGACCATGGGGTGTGTGAGGAAAAAGTGCGCGCCGAGGAGTGAGTGTGCTGTCGAGAGTGAGACGGTCGTAGCGCGTGTGCGAGGGAGCACATGGAAGCGCGTAGTAAGAAGTGTTACAGAGGATGTAACGGAAGCATGCACGCCTGTGGTGAGTGTTACGGAGGAAGTAACGAAAGAGTGTGCGCAAGAGGATGCGCGAGGAAGGTGTGTAACGGACGTGTGCATGGGGAAAGAGTGCGCTGTCAAGAGTGAGGGAGAATGCATGCCTGTGGTGAGTGTTACAGAGGGTGTAACGGGAGAGTGTGCGCGAGCAAGGTGTGTAACGGACAGGGGCATGAGGAAAGAGTGCGCTGTCGAGAGTAAGGGTGAGTGCGCTGTCAAGAGTGGTGGTGAAAGTAGTGAGAGTGACACGGAGCGTGAGTTGGTTGTGACAGGTGAGCGAGGATGTACACCTGGAATGGAAGGATGCACACCTGGAATGGTAGAGCGTGTATGGGAATGCACGCTGGAATTAGTAGTGAGGCACGTGGTTGGGTGTGCGAGTAAGAGCACACCTGTGATAGTCACAGAGGAGGTGACCGAGAAGGGGGCGCGAAGAGGTGTGTTGGTGAGGTGTGCGAGCGACGAGTGTGTGCAAAGGTGTTCGGTGGTCAGGTGTGTGACCAAGTCTGTGAGCGGAATGAGTGTACCTGGGTGTGTTAGAGAAGCTGCAATGATGAGGAGCATGGGAACAGCTGGGTGTATGAGCAAGGAAGGGGTAGCGTATGCGTGTAAGCATGCAGGTGAGGCATCGACGGTAACCGGGTTAGCGGTTAGAGCTACTTATAGCCGAATCGGGCCCTCGGTGCGTGTCGGGTTTCGCGTGCCGCGAGGACCAGCGGCGATCCGAATCACGGCGGGTTCGAAAGGACCGCCGTACATGATCCACGCTGGGCCGCGCCGCAAGCTCCAGCCAGCGTCCAGCGGAACCTTCCTCCCCTTCCAGCCATTCGTTCCTGCCCTCATTCATCCATTTGTGTATGTGTGTTTGTCTTGTTTGTTCTGTCTGGGGAATAAGTAAGACTGTATAGATAAGCTAGAATTGCACTGTGTCTTCCTCTTCTGTAAATTACTTTCGTTTTCTTTCCTTCTCCTTGGTTTCTTTGACTTGTACATAATTGGTTAATAAATCCTGTTATTTCCTACTTTTGCCTTCTTCTTCTTCTTCCTCGTCCGATCGTCCTTGTCTTTTCCATCATTGAATACCTGTGGCACGATTCGGCCAACACATAGGAATCGGGTTTCGTACTTGCTAATGGTTCGAGTCGCGGGCTGCTAACCCGCTCGGCAAATAACATCTTGTCCGTGGTTTCAAACGGGGCTATCCACCGGCTTCGTGGAGAGGTTGGCGGAGGTGTACGGGACTCCCTTGACCAATCACCTCAGCCAAACTCACCCCATGAAGAAGCGGGATAGTTCCAGGACCGGGGAGACGGCCAGCTTAACAGGACAAGGGGCTAACCACCCCTTGCTAACGGGAGAGCCGTCCCCCGTTTCCGCAACAATATTGTCATGCGAATCTCTCAAGGTTAACACCAGGGACCGCGGAAGACCGAACGAATTTAATGGAGGAGACGACCAACTCGGTTTCGGCTATAAAACGTGGGAGAAGAAGGAGTGAAGAGGAAGAGGCGACAAGCGCTTACCTATGGCGAACCGACGGCAGTTCCGATCCTGCAGGGAAATTAACTCACGAATGACAATCCAATTCAATGTACAAAAAGAAACACGTTTATTCCGGAACTCGAGACAATGAAATGCGACGATGAATAAATAGTCCTTAATTGGGATCCCACACACCTCACTTCAAATACGCCACACAGGAATGGATTACGAAAGGAAATGACTCATCGTGTAATATTATGTGGGGTACGTCCTTATCTGTCTGTGGTCTGTCATCCAACGCGGCTCCCTCCTCCGGTGCGAAGAAACCCTTCGTCCGCTTCGCCCACGCACTTCACCAGGCCCGAGCCAACGCCTCACTCCAGGCTCCACATAAACCGCCCACGAGGTCAGTGCACCACTCCAAGCTCCAGAAGCACTGAGCACCACTCCAAGCACCACGAGCGAACCGTCAGCATGAAGAAGAGAAGCGCAGAGACCAACAGATGTCGTGTAGCGTCAAGAGACCAGCGAAGAAGAATGGCAAAAAGGGAGTGAGGGCCAGAATAGAAAGAGAGCCAAAGGAGAGATGTGCAGTGCAAGAGACCAGCGAAGAACCCAAGAGAGCTCGTAAAATGTCGTGCAGCACACCCTTTTATCACCTTGCGTCCACTCTCCTCCAATGTTCTCTTTTGCTGGCGCCCTCTCATTGGCCGAGTGCCTCCCGCCTGGTATTGCTCGCCCCTCTCCCTGCCCAGTCAACAGTCCTCCTGGGCGTGGCGCCCAGCCTTGCCATGAGGCTGGTTGCTTGGCCAGCTGGTGGTGTGGCCGGCCGCTGCCCCATCGGCGGTGCCCCGTCCTGGCTTTCTGCCTGTTTGTCTTCCACAGTCTTCGTTAGGGAAGGGAACTAATTAATGTGTGCACTAAGGTTCTATCTAAGTGTTTATAGGAGTGCGTTGCCATAAGGGACAAAGGAATGATTTCCAGGTCTGACACACTGGGGTTTATCTTAGTCCCTACACTATTTAACACCCGAGCATCCTGGTATGTTCACAGGTATACTCTTATCCCGACAAACCGCCTAAAACACAGAACTTATTACAGGGTTGATTCCCTATCGCGACAGTCGAATACCTACCTATACAGATCTACCTGGCTCTAGATATTCCTTTACCCCCCAGAAATAACACAGCCCCCACCCTGGAACCATACATAGCTCCTGCTCGGTTCACTGCATGCGCTACCATTCCAGTCTTATCACTTGCTGTCTCATACTTAATTAGCCTACGAAATAAAGCAGAGGGCTGTGGGAGTGTGCCGGAGCTACATACTTATCCTCCTTAACAAGCCAATCCCCTTAACAACCGTGCAATCAAATATGTACATTTCATTAGAATTCGTCACTCCTGTGGTGGGAGGAAACAAACAAACACTCAAAATTCCTACCTTAACCACAAAACTTAACCAACTTATAAAAATTCAGAACTCTATAAAACAATAATTGTACAACCCCAGTCTACAGACCGCGTCCCCCGGTGGATGCCACAAGACACAACCTTACCTGCGAGGCCATGTCAATGCACCCCTAAATTTCTGCGGGCCCTGTCCAGGTGTTACAGGTGAGTGACATGGCTCGGTGGATTTCGCCCACATTCACGCAACACAAACCCCTTATCCACTCATACTCATTCCAAAACTCATTACATACAAAATCATTACAAAGCACATACTTCACCCCCCTGCAGGACCATGGATTGATGTCATTTACATGTGTGCATTTCTCAACTAGGCAGCGGGGAGGTACCGGACAACAAGAAGGTGGGGGCACTTCAGGCTGTGGTGCCAGCAGTCCCAAACACAAGTCAACTGACTCACAAGTTCATTGCCCCCCCCCCCTTTACCTCTTTGCCCCATGACAGCCCAACAGCTCTTTCCGTCGTTACCCCACCGGTGAGGGTCTCCACCCACCAGGCTCCGTTGCCTCCTGCTTCCGCGCAGCTCCACGGGTCGCCGGGGGTCTCCTTTACCCCACGGCGCCCAAACAGACCCTCGACCGATGAGCTCCAATTTCCAGATACCACTGGCTGCCAGGGGTAATTACCGCAGAGGGGGGCCGCAGGCATCGCTCCTCCGAGCTTGATCTGTACCTGCAGGTACACACACCTTCCCCACCCACAAGATCCCCAAAACACATTCCCTCCCCTGCTGCCATTCAATTTTCCACACATTTCCATAGATGGTGTTGCAAAAAAAGATGTGCCATGGCCTGCTATTGTGATATCCCCAGTTCACATTTTAAATCACATTTTCATTTCCAGCACGATACTCACCACTCATTCTCTGTTTCCATCTCCACGACCACATAAAAAGCATAACCACCACACAAAAAAAAAACGCCACCCACAAGACTCTGTGTCACCCATTCCATCCCCCTCACCGGCCATGTCATCACTCTCACCCGCCTCCCAACTCCAAATTACATGTCCCAATTTACATAGTAAGTCCTGAAGCCTGGGACAGTAAACATCAAGGCCTTACTTTTACCTTGATTTGCAGGTAACTACCGGTTGGTCAGGTCCAAAAGTGCCATGCACCCTCACAATCCCAAAATTTATCATTGGGCCTACCAAATTCTTCCAAATTTCTCTTTTCTCCCCACTATACTGGCAGGTATGTGGGTCCGCATCCAACGGTGAACTGTTCCAAACAACTACCTGTGGCTACGACAGCTCCGCACCTCTACCGTGCAAGGGTCATCGGGACAAGGTGAGCAGTCAAAACGCCAACATGGGCCATGAGTGTCCATAAGGGTGCGACCCACCATCCATCCTTCGGCCCCCCTGCGAGGAACACAACTGCACTAGCCCCAGCTGGCCAATGTGGTGAGCACCTGCTGCCAACTACGCCATTCCCAAGGCCTCGGACCCGGGGGGCACGGTCACAATGCGTGGCATCCGAACAGCCACATCCCCTGCACCTCCACATCATCCCCCAGTCCGACCACATGCAGCCCCCAGTGCCCACCCACACTTGACCACACCAAGGTCCAGTCAAGAGCCATGTCCACCAGGAGACCCACCCAGTAGACATGGTCGACACACCTCGGACACCCATAGCACCACGTTGACCCGCAACTAAACAACTTCATCCCCATAACCCTGCATCCAAAATATTGGTGCAATCGCCCCCGCAACCAGTTGAAGGCTGTGTCCTGCTAACCTATCAATTTTATCACAGCCTCCAACACTTTGGTCTACACACCTGGATCAATAATGGTACCACTGTGCAGTGACCACCATTTCTCTTCACAAAATTCACCCTTAAATTTGCATATAACCCCGAGATTACGCATGCCAAACATTTTTCACATTTTACTAACCTCACCAAAGAAAGATGCCAGTCACTCCCCAGCCGGCCCGCTCTGAAGGTTCGGATCGGGACACCGGGATTCATTCTGGTCGCCCGGTCGGCCCGGAGGTGGGGGTGCGGGGCCTGTCACGGAACGTCAAAACAAACGGCCTGCCGGGGCTGCCCAAAAGTCGGGCGTGAGGGGCGCATCCACTAATGGAACGCCTCTCGCTTCCCAGATCGAGGGCCACGTGGTCAGGAGAACCTCGTCCCTTCTGGTTGCCTTGCCATCCCACCGTGAGCACTGGTCAGGGTGTACTTCAAGCTAAGCTTAAGTGTTAAGTGTTAAGTTCCTCCTTGCCCTCGCAAGGGAAAGGCTAGGGTCAAGCTCTTCCAAATTTCCAAACACTAGAAATCGGACGTCTCAAATTAATTAATTAATTTGTTAATACATCTCAGTCGCCCGCGACCTCTCTAGTGCGGGCGTCGAACCAGTTCATTTCCGGTGCCGTGGCCGAAGCCGTTGATTCCGCCGTAGCACACTAACGCGTAGGCTCGCGCGTCCCTGGTCCGCCGGGGCTCCGCGGGTGTCCTACCGTGCCTGGCGCCGCTATTCTCTCAAACTTCTGGGAGGAGGTGCCGGTGCCCGGGGACGGATTTCGCTGTCTAAACATGGTAGCGCTAGGCCAGTGGGACCGCCGGGACCCACGTGCACTCACAAGTTGTTCTGCGCGTGGGCGGCAGTATCAGACCGGGGCGCCCAAACGCTCCCCGGCTAAAGTTCATCCTGAAAGCGCCCACATTGTGCGGACAAACCCCACCAAGTCGAGGGCCACGTGGTCAGGAGAACCTCGTCCCTTCTGGTCACACTGTGCCTATCGGCCGGCCTCGAAGACCGAAATTGTGTCGGTTACCGATCCTTCGGGTTTGGAACTATGTCACCCTAAAACTGATGCAGCGAAAATGAATGAAATTCATCCATTTCGTCATCTAATCAGTGACGCGCATGAATGGATGAATGAGATTCCCACTGTCCCTATCTACTATCCAGCGAAGTCACAGCCAAGGGAGCGGGCTTGACGGAATCAGTGGGGAAAGAAAACCCTTTTGAGCTTGACTCTAGCCCGACTCTGTGAAGGGACTCGAGAGGCCTGAGGCACTCAATAGAACGGGACCCGCAAAATTTCGAGGATTTTTGGTAAAATTACCTCAGGGTAAAGTTACATAGGAAAACCCCATGTTAAATTTGGCGAGGATTAAGCAAAAATTAACCGAGTTATTGAAAATATTAACTTATAAAAATTAGTTTTCTAAGACTGAAGCGCAGTGACGTCATCACGTCCCCGCCACGAGTGTCAAAGGTCGTTCGAAGAAGAAGAGTTTGGAGTTGGACTGGACACGAGGCAGAGCAGACGCCATTTGGGGGAGCTGAGAGGATTCAGTCGTGATAGTTACCTGGGCGAGGGTGAGTCTGAGTGAGTATGTCAAGACAAGAACAAGAACTAGAAGGAGGTATGTACGGTGCGAGTCATATAATATATTGTTTAGTTATCGTCGATGAGGAATTTGGGGTCGGGATGCGTGGTCGGCCTGGGTGACTTGGTCTTAACTAGATGCTAGGCCGCACCTCATTTTGTCCAATAACGTGGTTTTAAAATATTTTTTGATGGTTCTTATGCTTATCATTAGATGCATAACGTTCGTAGCGAGGTGTGGATATATGGATTGACATCGGAGGGCATAGGATTTGGGATTTAGGAACTCCGGAGTTTTTTCATTAGGAATATATGCGATTTGTTCTTGGAGGGCCCCGAGAGTGAACGGAGACTCGGATTTTAATTCTGTTTCGAGATTTCGCAGTCGCTAGATTAGCTTAACACTCGATAGAACTGGCCCCGCGAAATTTCCAGGATTTTCGGTAAAATTACTTCAGGGTAAATTTACATAGGAAAACCCCATGTTAAATTTTCGTCGCCGAAGCACTTTATTTTTTGCGAAATTCATCCTGGCTTCGCCTCTAGGAGGACACAGGGGTATCTGTGGATAACGGGAACCTCTATTTGGCGAAAATCGGACTGGTATTGACCGAGTTATTCAAAATATTAACTTATATAAAATTGCCATTTAAGCCTGTAAACGCAGTGACGTCACCACGTTCCGCGGCACGACATTGGATTCTGAAGAGATTTTGTTTCATTGTGCACGCCTTCGTTTTATTTCCAAATTAGAATCTGTTTTCACTTCTGCCGCAAAAACGACATCAGTGCATTGAGTGGGGTATTTTATTTGGTAAAAATCCGTCGATTTGAAGTACGTGAAAATAAAATGTGATCGTGGAAAATCGTAGCGAGGGGCCATTTTGGAATCGGTTTTCGATTATTGCACCGGGTTACTTGTGGTGGATAGGAACACCACTAGGTAAGTAAGGACAACCTTTATTTAACAAAGATTGGGCAAAAATTGACCGACCAACTCAAAATATTAACTTATATCAAATAGGTCTTTTAAGGTGAAAACGCGATGACGTCACGCGGCACGAATGCGCACCTGTGTCGTTGGAGGTATTGAGTTATATAGGGTTGGTTTTCTAAGGCTGGGGTGCAGTGACATCAGCACGTCCCCGGCACGACTCGATTCTGAGGAAATTTTGGTTTTATGGTGCACGGCTCCATTTTACAACGAATTTGAATTCTGTGTACAGTTTTGCCACTAAAATAAGGTCCCCGCATCGAGTGTGGTATCTTATTTGGTGAAATTCGGTCGATTTGAAGTGGTGAAAATAAAATGTGATCGTGGAAAATCGTAGCGAGGGGCCATTGTGAATCGGTTCACCGGGTTACTTATGGTAGATAGGAACACCACTAGGTCAGTAAGGACAACCTTTATTTTGCGAAAATCGGACAAATATTGACCGACATATAGAAAATATTAACTTATATAAAATTGCGGATAACTGCGTTGTAGTCGTTGGAGGTATTGACTTATATAGGGTTGGTTTTCTAAGGCTTATGTGAAAATATTAACTTATATCAAATAAGTCCTTTCAGGTGAAAGCGCGATGACGTCACCACGTCACGCGGCACGAATGCGCGCCTGTGTCGGAGGTATTGACTTATATAGGGTTGGTTTTCTAAGGCTTATATCAAAATATTAACTTATATCAAATAAGTCTTTTAAGGTGAAAGCGCGATGACGTCACGTGGCACGAATGCGCGCCTGTGTCGGAGGTATTGACTTATATAGGGTTGGTTTTCTAAGGCTTATATCAAAATATTAAGTCTTTTAAGGTGAAAGCGCGATGACGTCACGCGGCCTTGCCTAGATGTAGGCCGCACCTCATTTTGTCGAATAAAGTGGTATTCGGGTGGTTCCGGTATTTGGGACCGCAGGGACGGAAAGTGCAGGTACGGGGTACCAGTCACTCCACAGCCGGCCCGCTCTGAAGGTTCGGATCGGGACACCGGGATTCATTCTGGTCGCCCGGTCGGCCCGGAGGCGGGGGTGCGGGGCCTGTCACAGAACGTCAAAACAAACGGCCTGCCGGGGCGCCCCAAAAGTCGGGCGTGAGGGGCGCGTCCACTAATGGAACGCCTCTCGCTTCCCAGATCGAGGGCCACGTGGTCAGGGGAACCTCGTCCCTTCTGGTTGCCTTGCCGTCCCACCGTGAGCGCTGGCAGGGTGTACTTCAAACTAAGCTTAAGTGGTCAAACAAGACTTTACTGGTCAAACAAGTGGAACATGTCTTTCAATCCTGACAAATCTCACTCTCTTACTATGTCTCTCCGAAAAGATCGACTGGACAACCCTCCCATCTACTTTCTCAACAATCCTCTCCAAGAAGTTCTGTCACTCAAGCTTTTGGGTCTCACTATCTGCCATGATCTTTCTTGGGAAAACCACATTTCCAAGCTGGCCTCCAAAGCCAGTCGCCGACTGGGCATCCTCCGTCATGCGAAGTCCTTCCTCGGCACACCTGAGCTCCTCACCACATACAAGGCTTTCATCCGCAGCTCAATGGAATACTGTTCTCCCCTATGGGCTGGTGCTCCTGCCTCACACCTGGCTCGGCTTCACGCTGTTGAATCCAAAGCTTTCAAAATCATTGGAATCTCCCGCGATGAAGCTATCTCTGAGGGCCTTTCACTCACTCACCGCAGGCAGGTAGGTGGCCTTTCTGTCTTCTACCGACTCCTCTCCGGCCTTGCTCCCCCAGCTCTCTCTGTGCTCTGTCCCCCAAATATTCCTACAGGTCGCACAAGATCTGCCAGCAACCCTCTGATGGTTAAACTGCCGAAATCTCGGCTCTCTGCTCACCTTCACTCTTTCAATCCTCTTTTCTCCCACCTGTGGAACAAACTCCCACACTCCCTTCAATCCCTCTCCTCCCTCCAGGTCTTTAAAACAGCTGTTCACCACCATCTCTTATTTTCCCCCATCCATAACCTTGATCTTTTCTACCCCCACTAATTCACCCCAGATCCACCTTGTTTGAAATTCCAACTTCTTTCCTGGAAATCCTGGCAGTGTCCATATGTTTATACCTCTCCCACCCCCCCCCCCCCCCTTCACATGCCTCACCCCCTTCACATGCCTCCCCCCCAAAGCCCTCTCCCTCCCACAGATCTCTCGATGTCTCCATGTCTCTCGGTCCCTGCTCTCAAATGTTGTATTTCTGTCCTTCCCCCTCTCTCCCCATCTTGTCTTTCGCTCCCGATGTTATTTGTTTTATGTGTCTGTTTGTCTTTCTGTGTGATTAATGTTCGCTCTTTCACGAGCCTCGATCTTGTATACAAAAACAAACAAACAAACAAACAAAAAAAAAAAGTATACAAAAAAGAGACTGTATCTATCTTTCGGTGTGTGTACCTATAGCGTATCTTTTGGAAAATTTTCGGTGCTAATTTTTCGTACATGTATACACAATCGTCGGTTCATGGTATCGAGTATTCTGCGGCCTAGTACTCGTAGGCTTAGACTACCGTACCGTCTCCGACCTTGTGGTTTTGTTTGTGGTTTTGTTTTTCTCTCAGCGATTCGTCGAATGCGCTGAAATTATTTTCGTTCTCTGTTTCGTACCAGTCGTTCACCCCGTACCTCCTTGTTTAATATCTGTACTCACAAAAAAAATTAAGAAAAACCCCCAAAAAAACATTTCCTTCCCAGGTCTTATTCGTTTATTTGTTGTTCTTTTTGTTCGTTCGTTCTTCGTTCGCGATCACGCGGTTAGAAATGTATAATCTCTCCCCTGAACAACTATTTTCTCTCATATATTATAACACCCTTTTCTTCTTTTCCTACAAAAGGATGCTTTCGTCTTGCTCACCAAATCTATTCATTCCAAATAATATATATAATACCATCTCTTACAGTTCCTCCTTTCTACATTCCCTAAACTATCCAGAACTCCACCCCTCCTCCAGTGTCCTCAAACGTATTTTTGACTCGAAGGTCTCAAACTCCTTTTGCAAAAAATGTTCGTTTCCCATGAATCGTACACTTTTCAAAATCCAATCTCACCCCTCCCCTCCAAATCCTCCCCATCACCCATCCCTTTCAAATCTCCCCCCTTGCCCCTTCCCTCCCCTCCCTCCTAAACTCCCCCCACACCCCTCCCCTCTGAGCCTCTCCCTCGCTCCTCCCCTCCTAGACTCCCCTCTCACCCCACCTCCTCAAAGCATCCTCCCTGCTTCTTCCCCCTTCCAACTTTCACCTTCATCTCCCCAAACCTTCTGCCTCACTCTTCCCCCTCCTCAAATAACACCTCACTGTGCCTCACCCAATCTCCATCAAACCTTTTGTCCGCCCCATTCTTCCCTTTCTCCAAGCTATTCTGAAATCTCTGAAATCTCTGACACACCTTCAACAGCTCTCCCTACCTCTTCCTCCTCTTCCACATCTTACCCTACCCCTCCCCCCCCCCTGTTCTGGACCCGATGCTCCCCCTTCCTCTTCATTAACGGTATGGACCTCAAACATCCGGGGCCTTCGCTCAAACTTGACTGACCTCTCCATACAGGTTGCTTCTGACAAACCAGATGTGATCTGCTTAACAGAAACTTTCCTCCTTCATGATGTCTCTGATGCCTTGGTATCTCTCCCAGGTTACTCCCTCCTCTGGTATGATAGACCTGAGCCTCATCCTGGAGGTGGGGTTGCTATCTTTATAAAAAACTCTCTTCCTCACTCGCCCTCCACTGCCCTCTCTCCACCTCACCCCCAGGAATACCTTTGGCTATGGCTTCCCCTTCGCTCCCACCTTTTGTTCATATGTGTGTTGTACCGTCCACCAAACAGCGATGACTCCATCTACATCTCACTGTCTGATAATATGGACCAACTTCTATCTACCCATCCCAACTCTCTCTTCCTCATATGTGGTGATTTCAATTGTCACCATGCCAGTTGGCTGGGTGTGGGTACCTCTCTCACCAGCCATGGCTCTTCAGCAAAGGACTTCTGCGACTCACTGGGACTGACACAATCTGTCAATTTCCCGACCTGGATCTCAGTCGACAGAGCATCTTCTCTTCTGGATTTGGTTATGACAAACTTCCCTGAAAATGTCTGCTGCTCTTCTTCTGCTCCAATCGGCTCATCTGATCATGTGCTTGTCAAAGTGGACATCTCTCTGACCATTCTCAGAGAGCCTCCTCAGCGTCGACGAGTCTGGCATTTCACTCAGGCCAACTGGCACGTTCTTCAAGCAGCCATCAATCATCTGGACTGGTCTCCCATCTCTACCGCCTCTGACATCAACTCATCCTGGGAATTCTTTCAAAGTAAATTGCTCTCTCTCATGCACAGATTTATACCATCTCGTCTTCAGTTGTCATACCCTTCCTCCCGTCCATGGTACACGGAATCTTGTGGTGAGGCTGTTGCCCTGAAACAACTTGCTTTCGTCTCCTGGAAAGCAAATCCAACGGAAGGAAATCTCATTTCCTTTCACAAAGCCCGAAACAAGTGTGTGTCCACCCTCAGGAGAGCCAGGAAACAATATCTCACCATTCTCAAGACCGAACTCTCTTATCTGTCTCCCTCTTCCGAATCCTGGTGGCGTCTGGTCAAATCTGTTTCTGGTGTTTGTTCCCCCTCCATCCCCTCCCTCACCTCAAATGGCCACACGGCTGACTCCGCACGTGAAAAAGCTGAATGCCTCAACTCTGTGTTTGCCTCTAAATCTTGTGTCCCAAACCCATCCCTCTCTGTACCCACCGTACCCAGTCGTACCCAGCTGCTCCTGGACTCTGTGTCCTTTCCTCCTGACAAGGTGGAAAAGTTTCTGTCAACCCTCGACTCTGATTCTGCAACTGGTCCTGACGGCATCAGCCCACGGGTCCTAAAATCATGTTCTTCTGCTCTTTCACTCCCTCTTTCTGTTCTCTTCACCCTTTCTTTTGCTCAAGGTCATCTGCCATCTGCTTGGAAATCAGCCAACATCACCAGTTTGCACAAAAAAGGTGCAAAAACAGATCCCAGCAACTACAGACCAATCAGCCTTCTCCCAATTATCAGCAAAGTCATGGAATCCATCATTGCTTCAGATATAAAATCTTTCCTCTTCTCCAATGGCTTGATCTCTGATCATCAATTTGGTTTCAGACCTGGTCACTCTACTCTGGACATGCTGCTTCTGCTTTCTCAACAATGGATGGAGGTCCTCAACGCCAAACAGGAATTAGAGCTGTCTCCCTTGACATTTCACGTGCCTTCGATACGGTCTGGCACCCTGCTCTGCTCACCAAACTCTCCTCCTTTGGTATCAATGGAAATCTCCACGCATGGCTGGCGGACTTCCTCTCTGGTCGTAGTCAACGTGTGGCCCTGAATGGGTTTCTCTCATCTCCTCTTCCTGTTCAGGCTGGAGTTCCCCAAGGTAGTGTTCTGGGCCCTGTGCTTTTTCTGGTCTTCATCAATGATCTCTCTGACTCTCTTGAAAATCCTCTCTATCTCTTTGCTGACGACTCTACTCTCTGTCGCTCCATTCCTCATCCCTCAGATCGGCAGTCTGCAGCCTCCTCACTCTCTGCAGACGTGGACAAAATCACAGACTGGTCAAACAAGTGGAACATGTCTTTCAATCCTGACAAATCTCACACTCTTACAATGTCTCTCCGAAAGGACCGACTGGACAACCCTCCCATCTACTTTCTCAACAATCCTCTCCAAGAAGTTCTGTCGCTCAAGCTTTTGGGTCTCACTATCTGCCATGATCTTTCTTGGGAAAACCACATTTCCAAGCTGCCTCCAAAGCCAGTCGCCGATTGGGCATCCTCCGTCGTGCGAAGTCCTTCCTTGGCACACCTGAGCTCCTCACCACATACAAGGCTTTCATCTGCAGCTCAATGGAATACTGTTCCCCCCTCTGGGCTGGTGCTCCTGCCTCACACCTTGCTCGGCTTCACGCTGTTGAGGCTAAAGCTTTCAGAATCATTGGAATCTCCTGCGATGTAGTCAACACCGAGGGCCTTTCACTCACTCACCGCAGGCAGGTTCGTGGTCTTTCTGTCTTCTACCGACTCCTCTCCGGCCTTGCTCCCCCAGCTCTCTCTGTGCTCTGTCCCCCCAATATTCCTTCAGGTCGCACAAGATCTGCCTGCAACCCTCTTATGGTTAAACTGCCAAAGTCTAGGCTCTCTGCTCACCTTCACTCTTTCATTCCCCTTTTCTCCCGCCTCTGGAAGAAACTCCCCCACTCCCTTCAATCCCACTCCTCCCTCCAGGTCTTTAAAACAGCTGTTCACCACCATCTCTTATCTTCCCCCATCGAAAACCTTGATCTTTTCTACCCCCGGTAATTCACCCCAGAGTCCTTGCAGTGTTCATATGTTTTATTCCTCTCCCACCTCCCCCCAAGTCCTCCCGATGTCCCTGCTCTCAAATGTTGTGTTTGTGTCCTTCCCCCTCTTCCCCCTCTCTTTTGTGTCCTTCCCCCTCTCTCCCCATCTTGTCTGCCGCTCCCCTTGTTTTTTGTGTTTTGTGTGTCGGTTTGTCTTTTTGTGTGATTAATGTTAGCTCTTTCACGAGCCTCGATCTTGTATACAAAAAAAACAAAAAACTGTAAAATACATATTTTGTTCTATTTCTGCCTCTAATTACCCTAAAAACTTTTTAAAATATACTAAACCTATATTTTCAGGGACAAGGAATCCAATGAAAGTATGAAATTAGTGCTATGGGGAATGGTAAGACACGAATCAAAGGTTTTGAATTGCAAAATACTGTCTTTATATTCGCGATAAGTTGCATAATCAAATACATGTTATCATTTTGTACAGGCAGTTAATAACATCAAAATGTGTCACAATAATTCATGTCACCAAACATACACAGGCAGTCAGCAAAATCATACATACACATGCAGTCAGTATACCTTCACATCTACACAGGCAGTCAATGACAAAATATACACAGGCAGTCAATGGCATCAAACATACACGATTACAGAATATGCCATTTAGAGTTCGTCATCACTGTCCTGTGTGTCGTATCCGACAATATAGTCCGCATCGTTTTCACAGTCCGTTCCACACAAGCAAAGGTCAGTCAAATTGATTGGCAAATCGAATTGGTCGAATGGTCGATCGAATCGAATTCGATGAATCGAATCGAATCGAATCGATCGAATTGGTCGAATGGTCGAATGGAATTGGTCGATTGGTCGAATTTGTCGAATCGAATTGGTCGGAATTGGCAAATGTAAACATTGATTTTCAGATTTTCCATGTAATAACGTTTCCAAAAATGTATAGGTTTGCTAATCTACCATGATTTTGAACGAAAAAACATAGTGAACCTGACTACCCCCAGCTGGCCGGCATCCCCAAATTTCGAAAGGGGCAGCTTTTGCCTGAGGCCATCACCAATGACCTCTCCTGGTCCACATTCCGCAGCCTGGGGACCAACTCTCCCCATGGCTGCTCCACATCAAATTCCCATTTTAATTTAAATTTAAATTTCCTTTAAATAAATTTGGCCCCAGGTGTCCAATCACCGCAGCTGCAGGTAACAACCCCTACCACAGGTTGTTCTGCCCCTCCCTGCAGCTGCTCCAAATTCCCTACAGGGACCAAATCTCCCGAGGTTCGATCTCCCGATCCCTCTCTGTCCGAATCCAGCCCGGAGCCAACACACTCCCCCAACTGGTTGTTCAATTTCGGAGCCTCCTGTTCCCAATTGTTATGCATGGTGAGGGTCCCCTTGGTCACCTCAACCACCTCCTCGGACCGACTCACCTCATCACCCAAACTCCTTTGGGCCCGGTCAAACTCCACCTCCCTGGGACTGTCCCAGGTCTCCAGTCGCTGTGTCACATCATTCTCATCATTCACATTCCCAATCAGTTCTGGCCCCCACAGGCCTTGATCAATAAATACCTGGTCCGGCTCCACCACACGGACCCCCAATTACTCTACCCCCTGTTGCACTGCGCAACCGCCCTTGTGCTGCACCACTCCAAATTCATCCCCATTGAGGTGTTGTGGCATCCACCCAGCCCCCATAAACCTCCAGGCCAGCAGGTGGGAAACATTCCCCATTTACCTCTAAATTTCCTTCCCTACCTTCCTCATTTCCTTCAATTTCCATTCCCGGTGCAATTCCTAATTTGGCTCCCCCCCCCCCCCCCCATTCCGATTCAAATTCTGCCACCCTTGGCTTCTCCTGTGTTTCCTTCTCGGTTCACTCCTTTGTTCGTTTATTCCCTCTACCTTTCCTTCCAAACTATCACTCATTCCGTTGATCAGTTCACCCCTGGCATCAATGCTGTTATTCAGTCGTTCATAATAGGCATCCATTTTATTGTTCATTCCATCCATTTTATGACTCAATTGCGCCATAAATTGCATTAAGGCCTGGCCGTCTATGGGGGCCGTCTCTGCGGCGGGGGAAGCTCCACCACTATGCTCAACCCCAACTACCTCCGACTCACTTCGAAGGCTCAAAGCCCCTTCCATCCTCCTTTCCTCCATACCACTCACCTCCTCCATCCGTTAAGAGGAGGTCGCTTTCCCGCGCGGCTTTTACAACCGGAATAAAATTTAAATATTTACTGATGCGCTGTTCGCGTCCCGTGCACCGATCGACGATGCCAATTTATCGCCTCCGACTACGAAAATTTTTGTTTCCAAATTCTCCACACTCCTTGACACCAAATTTATCACAGGGTTCTATCCCACTCCTGACTACCAGTTGTCGTGCGAATCCCTCAAGGTTAACACCAGGGACCGCGGAAGACCAAACGGATTTAACGGAGGCGATGACCAACACGGATTCGGATATAAAACGTGGGAGAAGAAGAAGTGAAGAGGAAGAGGCGGCAAGCGCTTACCTATGGTGAACCGATGGCAGCTCCGATCCTGCAGGGAAATTAACTCATGAACGACAATCCAATTCAATGTACAAAAAGAAACACGTTTATTCCGGAACCCGAGACAATGAAACGCGACGATGAATAAATAGTCCTAAATTGGGATCCCACACACCTCACTTCAAATACGCCACACAGGAATGGATTACGAAGGAAATGTCTCGTCGTGTAATGTTCTGTGGGGTGCGTCCTTATCTGTCTGTGGTCTGTCATCCAACGCAGCTCCCTCCTCCGGCGCGAAGAAACCCTTCGTCTGCTTCGCCCACACGCTCCACCAAGCCCGAGCCAACGCCCCACCCGAGGCTCCTCATCGACCGCCCACGAGGTCCGTGCACCACTCCAAGCTCCAGAAGCACCGAGCACCACTCCAAGCACCACGAGCGAACCGTCAGCACGAAGAAGAGAAGCGCAGAGACCAACAGATGTCGTGTAGCGTTTAGAGACCAGCGAAGAAGAACGGCAAAAAGGGAGAGAGGGCCAGAAGAGAAAGAGAGCCAAAGGAGAGACGTGCAGCGCAAGAGACCAGCGAAGAACCCAAGAGAGCTCCTAAAATGTCGTGCAGCGTGCCTTTTTATCACCTTGCGTCCACTCTCCTCCAATGTTCCCTTTCGCTGGCACCCTCTCATTGGCCGAGTGCCTCCCGCCTGGTATTGTTCACCCCTCTCCCTGTCCAGTCAACATTCCTCCTGGGCGTGGTGCCCAGCCTTGCCACAAGGCTGGGTGCGGCCGGCCGTGGCCCCATCGGCGGCGCCCCATCCTGGCTTTCTGCCTGTTTGTCTTCCACAGTCTTCGTAAGGGAAGGGAACTAACTAATGTGTGCACTAAGGACCTATCTAAGTGTTTATAGGAGTGCGTTGCCATAAGGGACAAAGGAATGATTTCCAGGTCTGACACACAGGGGTTTATCTTAGTCCCTACACTATTTAACACCCGAATATCCGAGTAAGTTCACAGGTAAACTCTTATCCCGACAAACCGCCTAAAACACAGAACTTATTAGAGGGTTGATTCCCTATCACGACAGTCGAATACCTACCTATACAGATCTACCTGGCTCTAGATATTCCTTTACCCCTCAGACATAACAATATATATATATATATATACATATATATATATATATATATATATATATATATATATATATATATATATATATATATATATATATATATATATATACATACATACATATCTATCTGTAATTCCAGTAATCTCTGTGTGTGTGTGTGTCTGTGTGTTTGTTTGTTTGTCTGTGACCGCTGTTTCTCGACAACCACGGGTCCGATATACTTGAAACTTGCCAGGTATATTGCTGGGGACCTGAGGATGTGCCTTTTCAAGGTTTCATATTAATCGGAGAAGTAGTTACCGAGCTATGGCGATTTAGCCGTTCGCCGTTCGCTTTGGCTTTGCGAATGGACCAAACCATTTCATGTAAATAGAGGGGGGGGGGGGGGGTTCTGTGGTCGTTGCGAATGGACCAAACCATTTCATGTAAATAGAGGGGGGGGGGTTCTGTGGTCGTTACTGCCACGTGGTTTCAAAGTTTTTTTTTGTTGTTGTTGTTTGCACGCATGTTTTTTTGCACGCACGTACGGGCAAGCACGCCCTAGTATATATAAAACACAGTTTGTGTGTGTGTGTGTGCGTGTGTGTGTGTGTGTGTGTGTGTGTGTGTGTGTAATGTTACAGATAGACTCCGAAACGGAGAGGCTCACGTGCTTCATATTTGGCATAGACATGGCCATTGAGGCTGGGACGAACATGGCCGAAACAATATTTGACGAGATCCATATTTTTTATTCATATTTACCTCAGCGCATTTCAGCGAAGTACCCGCTAATCTCACCCGGTGTCAGAACAGCTCGCTGATTCGCTCAGAGCGATCACGTGATGTTCCATCCCCGCCGCTAGACAGATTCGCTCAGAGCGATCACGTGATGTGACCATCGCCATTCACTCCACATAGGTGGAGATGCAGTTACCGGGCGCCATCTTGGTTGGCATTCGATGCTGGGCGATGGTGATTTCGGTCACACGTTTGCACGTAATTCAGACCGAAAAGCGATCGTGTTTTGTGTCGATTTTTGTCGATTTTGTGTGATATTAATTAAATGTCTTTGATCGGGACCGGTAATTCCGCCAGGGGCGCTGCGCACACTACTTACATCACGCTGTGCATGGCACTCTGTGACCGCCGTTGCGGTGCAATGCTTTGCGGGCAAATCGTTTTTATGCCATGGTATGCCATATTTTGGACTTAAACACTCTTCATGACTGATCATGTGACATCTACACACTCATGGCTACCACCGAGACGGATCCTGGTTTCACGTGAGTAATATTTACCATATTTGCTCGATTTTTGAAACCGATGCATGCAAATATCGTGTCTATACCACACCTAAAATATTTTTTAGAAAGAACAAGCACATCTCCCCTTTGAAAGTGCCCCCTGAAGTGTGTCCAGGTGGAATTTCTAAGTCGTAGGTCTTAGCAACTCTCAGCAATCTTTTACCGCATGGATTTATCTCGAGTATTTACTAAACTGTGCTAAGTTGAAGTTGAGTACATATTTCAGCAGTTTTCAATGTAAATCGGTGTAATGTAACCTCCCCCCTCCCCCCCTCCCCTACCCCTCCCCCTCCCCTCCTACCCCTCCCCTCTTCCCCTCCCCTCTCCCCCTCCCATCCCTCCCCCTCCCCCTCCCCTCCCCCCTCCCCACTCCCCTCCCCCTCCCCCTCCCCCTCCCCCTTACCCCTCCCCCTCCCCCCTTCCCCTCCCCCCTACCCTCCCCTCTCCTCCTCCCCCTCCCCCCTTCCCATCCCTCACCCTCCCCATCCCCTCCTCTTCTCCCCTCTCCCCCGCCCCCCTCCCACCCCTTCCCATCCCTCACCCTCCCCATCCCCCCCCTCTTCTCCCCTCTCCCCCTCCCCCTCCCCCTCTTCTCCCCTCTCCCCCTCCCCCTCTTCTCTCCCCCTCCTCCTCCCCCTCTTCTCTACTCTCCCCCTCCCCCTCTTCTCCCCTCCCCCCTCTTCTCCCCTCCCCCCTCTTCTCCCCTCTCCCCTCCCCTCCCCTATCACCCTCCCCTCCCTCCTCTCCCCTTCTCCTTCCCTCCCCCTCTTCTCTCCTCCCCCCTCTTCTCCCCTCACCCCTCTTCTCCCCTCCCCCCTCTTCTCCCCCCTACCCCTCCCCTCCCCCTCCCCTCCCCCTCCCCTCCCCTTCCCCCTCCCCCCGCCCCCCTCTCCTCCCCTCCCCCCTTCTCCACCCCTCCCCCCTCTTCCTCCCCTCCCCCTCCCCCTCCCCCCTCTTCTCTCCCCTCCCCCCTCTTCTCCCCTCCCCCCTCTTCTCCCCTCCCGCCTCTTCTCCCCTCCCCCCCTCTTCTCCCCTCCCCCCCTCTTCTCCCCTCCCCCCCTCTTCTCCCCTCCCCCCCTCCTCCCCTCCCTTCCCCTCCCCTTCCCCTCCCCTCCCCTCCCCCGCCCGGCAATGCCGGGTACTTCTGCTAGTATATATATATTGTTGCGGTTTTAGAACACACACTTTTGTAAATATCCCATTATTAAATGGTTAAAGGTAGCACCCCTAGTTAGCCCACAAGTGACACGTAGGCCACCATAGGACTTCAGTTATTTCATTAGTATGTGTTTTAGATAAGGCCGTGTTTCCAATAGTTGAATCTGCGTTGCGTCAATCAAATAAGAAGTAGGCCCATTTAATTCTGTCCATTTTGCAACCTCCCTCTCCAAGTGACGCCATTACGCGCCCCTACAGTCGGTGCCTTATGGCTCTCAATTTGTTATGCGCTTTTGTTAGCAGCGTTCGCTGCCTTGAGCTGAAGCTCGCTCAAACGCCGCCATAAGACACGCGGTGAGGCCCGAAAAAGGGGGCGGAATGCCAAGAAGAAGGTGTGGCCACATCATCCAGTCATCAAAGGCGTGGCCGGTAATCCCTCACCAGCCAACCAGGGCTGATGGAACATCACCGACAGGCGTGGCTTTTTGGCTCGCGGAGCGTTTCGTTGGTTGCGTTATATAAGCGCGAACGCAAAGCCCTTTAGGAGGACTCACGCGAAGGACTCGAATGGAAGGTTGGCATAACAACGCACTTTGATGAGAGAGTGCTGGTTGTACGAGACTTGTTGAAGAAGGGCGCGCTTGATTAAGAGAATATTGGAGAGAGTGAGTTGGCACGAGCGTGCATTTATTACGTACGCCACAGGACACCAGCTTCCCCCCGCTATATAAAACTGTCCTATATAAAAACAGGAATACCTCTGGCTATGGCTTCCCCTTCGCTCCCACCTCTTGTTCATATGTGTGTTGTACCGTCCACCAAACAGTGATGACTCCATCTACATCTCGCTGTCTGATAATATGGACCAACTTCTATCTACTCATCCCAACTCTCTCTTCCTCATATGTGGTGATTTCAACTGTCATCATGCCAGTTGACTGGGTGTGGGTACCTCTCTCACCAGCCATGGCTCCTCAGCAAAGGACTTCTGCGACTCACTGGGACTGACACAATCTGTCAATTTCCCGACCCGGATCTCAGTCAACGGAACATCTTCTCTTCTGGACTTGGTTATGCCTAACTTCCCTGAAAATGTCTGCTGCTCTTCTTCTGCTCCAATCGGATCATCTGATCATGTCCTTGTTAAAGTGGACATCTCTCTGACCATCCTCAGGGAGCCTGCTCAGCGTCGACGAGTCTGGCATTTAACTCAGGCCAACTGGCACGGTCTTCAAGCAGCCATCAATCATCTGGACTGGTCTCCCATCTCTACCACCTCTGACATCAACTCATCCTGGGAATTCTTCCAAAGTAAATTGCTCTCTCTCATGCACAGATTTATCCCATCTCGTCTTCAGTTGTCATACCCTTCCTCCCGTCCTTGGTACATGGAATCTTGTGGTGAGGCTGTTGCCCAGAAACAACTTGCCTTCGTCTCCTGGAAAGCAAATCCAACGGAAGGAAATCTCATTTCCAAAGCCCGAAACAAGTGTGTGTCCACCCTCAGGAGAGCCAGGAAACAATATCTCTCCGTTCTCAAGACCGAACTCTCTTATCTGTCTCCCTCTTCCAAATCCTGGTGGCATCTGGTCAAATCTCTTTCTGGTGTTTGTTCCCCCTCCATCCCCTCCCTCTCCTCAAACGGCTACACAGCTGACTCCGCACGTGAAAAAGCTGAATGCCTCAACTCTGTGTTTGCCTCTAAATCTTGTGTCCCAAACCCATCCCTCTCTGTACCCACCATACCCAGTCGTACCCTGCTGCTCCTGGACTCCGTGTCCTTTCCTCCTGACAAGGTGGAAAAGTTTCTGTCAACCCTCGACTCTGATTCTGCAACTGGACCCGACAGCATCAGCCCACGGGTCCTAAAATCCTGCTCTGCCGCTCTATCCCACCCTCTCTCTGTTCTCTTCACCCTCTCTTTTGCTCAAGGTCAACTGCCATCTGCTTGGAAATCAGCCAACATCACCGCTTTGCACAAAAAAGGTGCAAAAACAGATCCTAGCAACTACAGACCAATCAGCCTTCTCCCAATTATCAGCAAAGTCATGGAATCCATCATTGCTTCGGATATGAAATCTTTCCTCTTCTCCAATGGCTTGATCTCTGATCATCAATTTGGTTTCAGACCAGGTCACTCTACTCTGGACATGCTGCTTCTGCTGTCTCAACAATGGATGGAGGTCCTCAATGCCAAACAGGAAATTAGAGCTGTCTCCCTCGACATATCACGTGCCTTCGACATGGTCTGGTACCCCGCTCTGCTCACCAAACTCTCCTCCTTTGGTATCCATGGAAATCTCCACGCATGGCTGGCGGACTTCCTCTCTAGTCGTCGTCAACGTGTGGCCCTGAATGGGTTTCTCTCATCTCCTCTTCCTGTTCAGGCTGAAGTTCCCCAAGGCAGTGTTCTGGGCCCCGTGCTTTTTCTGGTCTTCATCAATGATCTCTCTGACTCTCTTGAAAATCCTCTCTATCTCTTTGCTGATGACTCCACTCTCTGCCGCTCCAATCCTCTTCCCTCAGATCGGCAATCTGCAGCCTCCTCACTCTCTGAAGACTTGGACAAAATCACAGACTGGTCAAACAAGTGGAACATGTCTTTCAATCCTGACAAATCTCACACTCTTACTATGTCTCTCCGAAAAGATCGACTGGACAACCCTCCCATCTACTTTCTCAACAATCCTCTCCAAGAAGTTCTGTCGCTCAAGCTTTTGGGTCTCACTATCTGCCTTGATCTTTCTTGGGAAAACCACATTTCCAAGCTGGCCTCCAAAGCCAGTCGCCGACTGGGCATCCTCCGTCGTGCGAAGACCTTCCTCGGCACACCTGAGCTCCTCAACACATACAAGGCTTTCATCCGCAGCTCAATGGAATACTGTTCTCCCCTATGGGCCGGTGCTCCTGCCTCACACCTAGCTCGGCTTCACGCTGTTGAAACCAAAGCTTTCAGAATTATTGGAATCTCCCGCGATGAAGCTATCTCTGAGGGCCTTTCACTCACTCACCGCAGGCAGGTAGGTGGTCTTTCTGTCTTCTACCGACTCCTCTCCGGCCTTGCACCCCCAGCTCTCTCTGTGCTCTGTCCCCCAAATATTCCTACAGGTCGCACAAGATCTGCCAGCAACCCTCTGATGGTTAAACTCCCGAAATCTCGGCTCTCTGCTCACCTTCACTCTTTCATTCCTCTTTTCTCCCGCCTCTGGAACAAACTCCCTCACTCCCTTCAATCTCACCCCTCCCTCCAGGTCTTTAAAACAGCTGTTCACCACCATCTCTTATCTTCCCCCATCCAAAACCTTGATCTTTTCTACCCCCGCTAATTCACCCCAGATCCACCTTGTTTGAAATTCCAACTTCTTTCCTGGAAGTCCTGGCAGTGTCCATATGTTTGATACCTCTCCCACCGCCCCCTTCCCATGCCCCCCCCCCCCCAAAGCCCTCGCCCTCTCTCAGATCTCTCGATGTCTCCATGTCTCTCGGTCCCTGCTCTCAAATGTTGTGTTTGTGTCCTTCCCCCTCTCTCCCCATCTTGTCTACCGCTCCCGATGTTATATGTTTTATGTGTCGGTTTGTCTTTCTGTGTGATTAATGTTCGCTCTTTCACGAGCCTCGATCTTGTATACAAAAAAAAAAAAACGTCTGGTCTGGTCAGGCGTGGCTTTCGCAGGGGACGCCTGGCACGATAGCCTGCTTGAACCAGTCGTTGGTTGATTAGCCTTCTGGATACAGGCACATTTGTCAGTTGCTGCCACTCAGCCCTAAGCCGATTAGCTGACTTGGTTCGGCCATTGCGGACTAACCGGTGCAGCTGGCGATCATCCCTCCTTGTGGTTCTGCGGGGATGTCCTGGCCTCGGTATTGGAGTAGGGACACCCCTCTGAGCATTTCGTTTCAGGATCTTTGACACCTGACCTTGAGTGATGCCATACTGCAGAGCAATAGCACGGTCTTTCATGCCGTAATTTCGTAAAGCCACCACTCCATGACAAACAGCATCGTCGAGTTGACGAACCATCTCCAGAGGAAGCGCCAATAACTTTTGGAGATGTGCAGCAGTTGTTTTCCACTAATACAGAATGCAACAACCCTTGTATACCCGACTGTGAAGCCAATCGTCAAATGCACCTGTCCGTACATTTTGCCACGCCAGCTGTGATATAATCCTGTTGTTGACTTCTTGCTGCGACAGACAATCAGTGACATGGTTCTTTTAACAAATAAATCACCAAAGTGTAAAAGAAACGCACCAGATTGATATACTGAGTTAAGAAAGTAAACCCAAGTCAAGAAAAAAAAACAATTCCATATTAAATGCCAAGTCTGTATATATATACACACACACACACACACACACACACACACACACACACACACACACACACACACACACACACACACACACACACACACACACACACAGCGTCATTACTGAGGAACGGGCTTATTTTAGCTGAGGATAATGACTGTACCTGAGTTCCTGTGTTGTCATGATTTACAGCATTCATAATACAAACAATTATTTTGCACAAATGTATTTGTAGTGTTTGTGATATTACATTTTTATAAACAATTTAGGTTGAAGATTTAGGTTGAAAAAATATATAAAACTCAAAAAAGAACCCCTCAGCACATACATAGGGGAGGGGTAGGTGCAGACTGGAAGTTTGGGACAATTGCACCCCTCACCACCACGTAATTCAAAACACCTCACCACCAAGTAAATCAAAACACCTCACCACCACGTAATTCAAACCACCTCACCCCCATGTTTTTTAAAATACCTCACCCACACGTAATTTAAAACACCTCACACCACCTAATTTAAAACATATCACCACCAAGTAATTTAAAACACCTCATCCCACGTAATTTAAAACACCTCACCCCCATGTAATCCAAAACACCTCACCCTCATGTAATTCAAAACACCTTACCACCATGTAAATGAGAACACCTCGCCACCACGTAATTCAAAACACCTCACCACCATGTAATTCAAAACACCTCCACACCACGTCATTTAAAAAACCTCACTACCAAGTAATTCAAAACACCTCACCAACTAATTCAAAACACCTCACCACAAAAGTAATTCTAAACACCTTACCATCACATAATTAAAAACACCTCACCACCACGTAATTCAAAACACCTCACCACCACGTAATTCAAAACACCTCACCACCACGTCATTTAGAAAACGTCACCACCAAGTAAATCAAAACACCTCATCACCAACTCATTCAAAACACCTCACCACCACATAATTAAAAACACCTCACCACCAAGTAATTCAAAACACCTGACCATCACATAATTAAAAACACCTCACCACTAAGTAATTCAAAACACCTCACCATCACATAATTAAAAACACCTCACCACTAAGTAATTCAAAACACCTCACCATCACATAATTAAAACACCTCACCACCAAGTAATTCAAAACACCTCACCATCACATAATTCAAAACACCTCACCACTAAGTAATTCAAAACACCTCACCATCACATAATTAAAAACACCTCACCACCAAGTAATTCAAAACACCTCACCATCACATAATTCAAAACACCTCATTACCACGTGATTTAAAAACACCTCACCACCACGTCATTTAAAAACACCTCACCACCACATAATTCAAAATACCTCATCACCACGTGATTCAAAACCACCACCACGTTATTAAAAACACTTCACAACCACGGAAACGAAAGTTTCAGGGAGTAGTTCAGCGACAACAGACACTGCCCAGATATGTAGCTATGTAGATAAATGACTGTACCTGAGATGCTGTTTTGTCATGGTTTACACCAATCATAATTCAAACAATCATAATGCATAAATGTATTTGTAATATACGTGATATCACATTTTATAAACAATTTGGTAAAATTTCACAAAGGTTTGAGGGAGTAGTTCAGTGACAAGACAACATAAGACAAACTGCACACACACACATATATATATATATATATATATATATATATATATATATATATATATATATATATATATATATATATATATATATATATAGACATACATACATACATACATACATACACACACACACACACAAACACACACACACACACACACACACACACACACACACACACACACTATTCTACTATTCCACTCTCCTCTCCACTCCTCTCTCCTCTCCTTTCCCCACTCCTCTACACCTTCACACTCCATCTCTTCCCTCATTCTCTCCTTTCCCCCTCACTCCTCCCCTCCCTGTTACCATTCCACCCTCTCCCTTCATTAGCTCCCCCCTAACCATTCCCCTTCCCCACCACTCCCTCCTCATCTCACCCCTTCCCTCCCCCTCTCCCCTACACCCCTCCTCGCCTCCAGTCCCCTCCTCTCTCATTGTCCAATGTTGTCTAATTTAACCATAACATGTAAAGAGTGGAAAAATTCTGCGCAGCATTTATGGCTACAGGAAATCGTCTTTTGCATAATAACTCTCAGGCCTTGCAGCGCTCTCCACAGGCTCGACTATTATTAGTCAAATTTTGAGGTGTTGAATCGAGCCAGTGGGCTGAGGTGTCCTGCAAGGCCTAAAGGTATGATTCGCATGCCCAAGTGGCCTAAAACGCAGTTTGATGAAATCGTCTAATTTAACCATAACTTTTAAACAAACATAGCTCCAAGTTAATTTTGTACCTTGAATTTATATATGTGTATAATTTGTATGTCAAATGGGCTGCAACCATTCCTGAGAGTGTGTTTGTCCACACCTATATCTACTGTGATCTATAATTTTTCATTCGAGCTTCTCCGGCAAGGCTCTGCATTGTTTACTGCTGAGTCGTCTTTGCATATGTTTTTGAATTCCAGCAAAAGCTGATGACATTTCAAAAACAATATTTAGACTTTTTTTTGCAAGTTACTGCTTGTTCCATCCTTTGCATTGGCAACGTTGTCAGAACCACCTCAAATGGTAAACAGCTGTGATGCTATCTTGCATACAAATAGAAGAATGCTTTCATTTCAAACTAGTTTTGCTTAGTTTCAAAATTCAGAGTTAGCAGAAAAAATAATGCAACAACATGATTTATATTCTGTCTTCTGAAAGTTGTCTATTTCGTGAATATCAAATGGGTTACTGAAAGTTTCTTTGCTTTGATAAACATGCAATATTACATAGATGAAAAAAATCAACTGTTGTTCATCAGAAGTAAATATTTGTGAAAAATATAAATTTGTATTTTTTTGTACAACAAGTACAAAAAGTTTTAATTAAAACAAAAGCCGCGTCGATGTTACACAATGCCTAGATGCAGCTGTGCCGATAACGTCGATGTTATAGGCACAGGACATTCCTATTGATTCGATTACTTGATGTTATTTTTGTGCAAAGTGAAAATATATCTCGGCAATTTCCCGTGTGTGGCGACGAATTTTTAATATATCTCGGCATTTTCCCGTCTGTTATTTCAGGCGGTGTATGACTGACCATGCCGCGATTTAAAAAAAAAATATCTCGGCAATTTCCCGTGTGTAGCGACACGTGAACGAAGCTATGCTCCTCTCTCCACATTATTGTGACGTATAAATTAAATATTTCATCGTGACGATTGTCATCAAATGGACGAATTTTTAATATATCTCGGCATTTTCCCGTCTGTTATTTCAGGCGGTGTATGACTGACCATGCCGCGATTCAAAAAAAATATATCTCGGCAATTTCCCGTGTGTAGCGACACGTGAACGAAGCTATGCTCCTCTCTCCACATTATTGTGACGACGTATAAATTAAATATTTCATCGTGACGATTGTCATCAAATGGACGAATTTTTAATATATCTCGGCATTTTCCCATCTGTTATTTCAGGCGGTTTTTGACTGACCATGCCGCGATTTAAAAAAATATATATATATATCTCGGCATTTTCCCGTCTGTTATTTCGGGTGGTGTATGACTGAGCATGCCGCGATTTAAACAAAATATATATATCTCGGCATTTTCCCGTCTGTTATTTCGGGCGGTGTATGACTGACCATGCCGCGATCTAAAAAAAAAATATCTCAATGGACTTGAAGTTACAGGCCTTTGATAATTCATTTCGTTCTATAAAGGGCAACTTTCATCGGATTTTCTTCCCGTTTTTTTTCAACCGAGTCTAAAACTATGTTAGCGACTGTGAAAAATGAAATGATATATCGAATTTGATTTGTAATAAAACTGTGTGAGAGAGGAAGACACCACGGGCCTACAAAACAGGCCTCAAAGCTATGCGAGTTAATAAAATGGTGGATATTTGTTTATATGAAGCCTCTCCCAGAATGGGTGGAGCTATGTTTCCCAGAATGGGTGGAGCTTTGAGGTTTTGTCTTCTCTGCAAGAACAAGAAGAAGAAGAAGAACAAGAAGAACAACAACAACAGCAGAGGGCACTCTATGACCAGCGTCTGCGACGCGGCTAAAAAATATCTGTGAAAAATACAAATAAATTATCAACTGGCTCATATGGCATCAGAGAAGGCAGGTGTTTTGAAGTGAGTGTGAAGTTTGTTTGATTTTGGAAGTTCAAAAGAAACAAAAATTAAATCAAGCAATGTTGGTTTAATTTTCACAACATTATTTTGTAAACGAAAGATTAAGGTATTGTTATGTTGGTGGGGTAGTGATATGTAGAGTCAGGTAGATTTGTGTAGGTAACATGCTCTGACCGTCGTGAAGAAGAAGAACCACCACCATGTAATAAGTAGAGGACCTGTTGATCCCAGATGTCGAATTAAGGGGTATCTGCATCCCCATTACAAGGAATGGGGCATGTTAACTGGTTATAGGGATTATGTTAATTGCCCTGTTCGTCAAACCTCAGCGATTTATTTCATTTGTCCTTTATGGCATCACACCATAGACACTGGTTAGAATTGCCATTAAACTAGAAGACTGATCATGTACAATATGTGTAAACAATGCTCGATATCATCGCAAATGAATGAGATAATAAAGGTACAATTATATATCTGTGAATAAAAATGAAAAAAACATTTGTGTCATTCAATGTAGAGAGTGTGGCAACCAGGCTGCATATTTAATGAACTACAATTCAAGTATACCTGGTGTTGACCTAATGGTTCGGGTGGTGGGCTTAGGACCTTAAGGTCCTGAGTTTGAATCCTGTTCAGCTGTTGAATTAATACCAGGTAGGGTTGACTCAGCCTGTTCATCCTTCTGAGGTCGGCAAAACGAGTACCAGGGTACTGAGTTCTCTCTCAAGGAGGTTGGTGGCTAGATTTGCACTCCGGCCGCCGTAAAAACACCTCATTCTGTAGCACACATTCCCATGTAATACAGATATATCTATATATATATATATATATATATATATATATATATATATATATATATATAAAATAAATGAATTATTATTATTATTATATATATATATATATATATATATATATATATATACATATATATATATATATATATATATATGTATATATATATATATATATTTGGGCGGCAGGGATTTTCGAAGCTCCACACGGTCTCCACGTTTTTCGAAGTTAAGTCTGTTCACAATTGTATTTTGTCGAAACTGTATTTATCTTTCGGTGTGTGAAGTTATTGTGTGCAACTTTGGTTGTTTCTCGGTGTTTATCTTTCATAAATTGATCGTCTGTTTGCCGTGTCGCGAGCAAGGCCTTGTACAGTGTGCACTGTACAACCTTGAGGCTTTGTTTTTCTCTCAGTGGTCCGTCATTTGTGATCCAATAACTTTCGTTCTCTGTATTCCCAGTCTTTTCACCCATAGCCTACTTCCTTGTGTAAATCTCAACTCAAAAAAAAAAAAAAAAAAAAAAAAAAAACATTTCCTTCTCTGTTCTCATTCGTTTATTCATTCTTATTCGTTGTTTCGTTCTTCGACCACGTGTTTCTCCCCCATTTCCCCAGATAGTTTTCACTCATTAACCTTCAATGTTTACACTTTCCCCTCAAGTTATGTATTCCGTCATATTTTATAACACCTTTTTCTTCTTCTTCTTTAAAAGGCTGCTTTCGACTTGCTCACCAAATCAATTCATCCCAAAAAAAATATCCATCTCCTATAGTGCCTTTTTTCTACATTCCCTAAACTCTCCTGCACTCCATCCTCCATCCAGCGTCCTTAAACGTATTTTTAACTCGAAGGTCACAAGAACTCATTTTGCAATAAATGTTCGTTTCCCATAAATCGTACACTTTCAAAAATCCAATCTCACCCCTCCCCTCCAAATCTTCCCCATAACCCCTCCCCTCCAAATCTTCCCCATCACCCCTCCCCTCCAAATCTTCCCCATCACCCATCCCTTTCAAATCTCCCCCCTTGCCCCCTCCCTCCTAAACTACCCCCTCACCCCTCCCCGCCAAGACGCCCCCTCGCCCCTCCCCTCCTAGACTCCTGCCTCACCCCTCCCCTCCAAATCTCCCCCATATCCCATCCCTTTCAAATCCCTCCCCTTGTCCCTTCCCTTCCAAACTCCCCCCTCACCCCTCCCCTTCAAATCTCCCCACCCTCATTGCTTCTCAATTTCCCCCCGCTCACTCCCCCTCCTCAAAGCGTCCTCCCCGCTTCTTCCCCCTTCAAACTCTCACCTCCATCTCCCCCAACATTCTGCCTCGCTCTTCCCCCTCCTCAAATAACACCTCATTGTGGCTCACCCAATCACCATCAAACCTTTTGTCCGCCCCATCCTTCCCTTTCTCCGAGCTATTCTGAAATCTCTGACACACCTTCAACAGCTCTCCCTACCTCTTCCACCTCTTCCACATCTTACCCTACCCCTCCTCCCCCCTGTTCTGTATCTGATGCTCCCCCTTCCTCTTCATTAACGGTATGGACCTCAAACATCCGGGGCCTTCGTTCAAACTTAACTGATCTCTCCATACAGGTTGCTTCTGTCAAACCAGACGTGATCTGCTTAACAGAAACTTTCCTCCTTTATGATGTCTCTGATTCCATAGTATCTCTCCCGGGCTACTCCCTCCTTCGGTATGATAGACCTGAGCCTCGTCCTGGAGGCGGGGTTGCTATCTTTATCAAAAACTCTCTTCCTCACTCGCCCTGCACTGCACTCTCTCCACCTCACCCCCAGGAATACCTCTGGCTACGGCTTCCCCTTCGCTCCCACCTCTTGTTCATATGTGTGTTGTACCGTCCACCAAACAGTGATGACTCCATCTACATCTCGCTGTCTGATGATATGGACCAACTTCTATCTACTCATCCCAACTCTCTCTTCCTCATATGTGGTGATTTCAACTGTCATCATGCCAGTTGGCTGGGTGTGGGTACCTCTCTCACCAGCCATGGCTCCTCAGCAAAGGACTTCTGCGACTCACTGGGACTGACACAATCTGTCAATTTCCCGACCCGGATCTCAGTCAACGGAGCATCTTCTCTTCTGGACTTGGTTATGACTAACTTCCCTGAAAATGTCTGCTGCTCTTCTTCTGCTCCGATCGGATCATCTGATCATGTCCTTGTTAAAGTGGACATCTCTCTGACCATCCTCAGGGAGCCTGCTCAGCGTCGACGAGTCTGGCATTTCACTCAGGCCAACTGGCACGGTCTTCAAGCAGCCATCAATCATCTGGACTGGTCTCCCATCTCTACCACCTCTGACATCAACTCATCCTGGGAATTCTTCCAAAGTAAATTGCTCTCTCTCATGCACAGATTTATCCCATCTCGTCTTCAGTTGTCATACCCTTCCTCCCGTCCATGGTACACGGAATCTTGTGGTGAGGCTGTTGCCCAGAAACAACTTGCCTTCGTCTCCTGGAAAGCAAATCCAACGGAAGGAAATCTCATTTCCTTTCACAAAGCCCGAAACAAGTGTGTGTCCACCCTCAGGAGAGCCAGGAAACAATATCTCTCCGTTCTCAAGACCGAACTCTCTTATCTGTCTCCCTCTTCCAAATCCTGGTGGCGTCTGGTCAAATCCGTTTCTGGTGTCTGTTCCCCCTCCATCCCCTCCCTTACCTCAAACGGCTACACAGCTGACTCCGCACGTGAAAAAGCTGAATGCCTCAACTCTGTGTTTGCCTCTAAATCTTGTGTCCCAAACCCATCCCTCTCTGTACCCACCATACCCAGTCGTACCCTGCTGCTCCTGGACTCCGTGTCCTTTCCTCCTGACAAGGTGGAAAAGTTTCTGTCAACCCTCGACTCTGATTCTGCAACTGGACCCGACGGCATCAGCCCACGGGTCCTAAAATCCTGCTCTGCTGCTCTATCTCACCCTCTCTCTGTTCTCTTCACCCTCTCTTTTGCTCAAGGTCAACTGCCATCTGCTTGGAAATCAGCCAACATCACCGCTTTGCACAAAAAAGGTGCAAAAACAGATCCTAGCAACTACAGACCAATCAGCCTTCTCCCAATTATCAGCAAAGTCATGGAATCCATCATTGCTTCTGATATGAAATCTTTCCTCTTCTCCAATGGCTTGATCTCTGATCATCAATTTGGTTTCAGACCAGGTCACTCTACTCTGGACATGCTGCTTCTGCTGTCTCAACAATGGATGGAGGTCCTCAATCCCAAACAGGAAATTAGAGCTGTCTCCCTCGACATATCACGTGCCTTCGACACGGTCTGGCACCCCGCTCTGTTCACCAAACTCTCCTCCTTTGGTATCCATGGAAATCTCCACGCATGGCTGGCGGACTTCCTCTCTAGTCGTCGTCAACGTGTGGCCCTGAATGGGTTTCTCTCATCTCCTCTTCCTGTTCAGGCTGGAGTTCCCCAAGGCAGTGTTCTGGGCCCCGTGCCTTTTCTGGTCTTCATCAATGATCTCTCTGACTCTCTCGAAAATCCTCTCTATCTCTTTGCTGATGACTCCACTCTCTGCCGCTCCATTCCTCTTCCCTCAGATCGGCAGTCTGCTGCCTCCTCACTCTCTGAAGACCTGGACAAAATCACAGACTGGTCAAACAAGTGGAACATGTCTTTCAATCCTGACAAATCTCACACTCTTACTATGTCTCTCCGAAAAGATCGACTGGACAACCCTCCCATCTACTTTCTCAACAATCCTCTCCAAGAAGTTCTGTCGCTCAAGATTTTGGGTCTCACTATCTGCCATGATCTTTCTTGGGAAAACCACATTTCCAAGCTGGCCTCCAAAGCCAGTCGCCGACTGGGCATCCTCCGTCGTGCGAAGTCCTTCCTCGGCACACCTGAGCTTCTCACCACATACAAGGCTTTCATCCGCAGCTCAATGGAATACTGTTCTCCCCTATGGGCCGGTGCTCCTGCCTCACACCTAGCTCGGCTTCACGCTGTTGAAACCAAAGCTTTCAGAATTATTGGAATCTCCCGCGATGAAGCTATCTCTGAGGGCCTTTCACTCACTCACCGCAGGCAGGTAGGTGGTCTTTCTGTCTTCTACCGACTCCTCTCCGGCCTTGCACCCCCAGCTCTCTCTGTGCTCTGTCCCCCAAATATTCCTACAGGTCGCACAAGATCTGCCAGCAACCCTCTGATGGTTAAACTGCCGAAATCTCGGCTCTCCGCTCACCTTCACTCTTTCATTCCTCTTTTCTCCCGCCTCTGGAACAAACTCCCTCACTCCCTTCAATCCCACTCCTCCCTCCAGGTCTTTAAAACAGCTGTTCACCACCATCTCTTATCTTCCCCCATCCAAAACCTTGATCTTTTCTACCCCCGCTAATTCACCCCAGATCCACCTTGTTTGAAATTCCAACTTCTTTCCTGGAAGTCCTGGCAGTGTCCATATATTTTATACCTCTCCCACTGCCCCCTTCCCACGCCCCCCCCCCCCAAAGCCCTCGCCCTCTCTCAGATCTCTCGATGTCTCCATGTCTCTCGGTCCCTGCTCTCAAATGTTGTGTTTGTGTCCTTCCCCCTCTCTCCCCATCTTGTCTACCGCTCCCTATGTTATATGTTTTATGTGTCGGTTTGTCTTTCTGTGTGATTAATGTTCGCTCTTTCACGAGCCTCGATCTTGTATCCAAAAAAAAAAAAATATATATATATATATATATGTATATATTGTTACGGACACGACTTATTAAGATGTTATGCTGGGCCGAGCGGAATGGCCGCCGTGTTCGCACAAGTTACCCGATTATACTCGAACGTTGGCCGAATCGCGCTACGCTAGATCAATGAAGGAAAGGACACAACGGCTGGGTTAAATGACACGACACCAGGGGTACAGTTCTCAAGACCTCCGGAGGAGGATATAATATGGGTTTGCAGAACGTTTAGATTACACGACACAAGAGGTACAGCACAGAAAGGTGGGCACTTAGACACGGTCTTATCTTAGCCCTGACAGACCACAGACAAATGGGACAAGACTGACTCACACAGGGATTGATGGCAAGGAGGGGCAGGCAGTCGATGGCTCAAGGTGCACCTTGGCTCAGGGGCAGAATCGACCCGGTCCGGTCCAGAGATGCGGGAGGTATCTCTCAGCGCTAGGAGGTGGCGTCCTTTCTTCTTCGTAGCTGAGGCGCATCTGACGTCACCTCCGTCTTCCTGCGCATGTCCCGCGGGGAGTGACACGCCCTCGGCTCGTTAGCTCCGCCCCAGATGGAATCGGTCCGCCGCTTCTTATTGGGTGCGGGGGGTTACCGGGCTCCGCCCTTGACGAGGAGCTGACAGTGAGCCCCTTTGTGGTAACCCCGTCGGAGCACATGGTCAATGGCGGCTAACCAAGCCGGAGTGAGGACGCGCACTCCCCGCGCCGCTGTTGTTGTTGTTGGTGTTGTTGTTTCATGAGGAAGAGATGCGGGGAGGTATTGGGAGGTCCTAAACTTACTACTGGTGCCATACAATCACATTCTGGTGCAACGAAGAGTCAGAATTAATGGAAACGAGTCCTTAACTGACATAGACTAAGAATAACTAGCAAGATGTCCGAAAGTTGTCTACGTGAGATGCGGTGGACCTGGGCACGACATTTAATGGGGGAAAAAGGGGAAGGTCGGGGCTACAGAGTGTTGTTTACAGACAATGGGACTAGGGAATGGGGGATTGGGGATAGTTGGGGAGTATTGGGGAAATAGGGGAATATTTACAAGCGGATATGGATGGAGGCCAAATCCCATATCCGCAACATTGCACCCTTCTCTACCTCGGGGCTGCCGACCCGATAAATTTTTACCTACGTTAGTGTGGCACTCAGATGTAGTTCCCTCTACTATTAACTCTACCCTGAGTGCGACAGTTTTACAGATGTTCACAAATGAGTAAATATGTCCCCCTGCGACGTTGCACCCTTCTCCTCACAGAAACACACCCACAGGATAACCGAATCGCGGAAAGAATCCTCAAACTAAACATACAGCCGGTAGGGAGCATTATTTACACAAGACTACACTAATATTTACACTACGATCCAGGACCTGTTTTTGGAGGAACACATGCAGATGTTATGCATAGAGAGAGCACGCATGCCAGCATCGCTACACCAACCCACGAGTGCTCTGTGGCCCTATGGCCTTTAATAATGTTCAGAGCACCCCGTTCAAGCACCAAAAGCACCACCCCATCACACAGTCAGCACCATCCGGTGCACCAATAAAGTGTTCATAAATCACCGGTGGTGTCGCAGCCGGCCGATGTTCTGCCGCTGGTCTTGCCTTCCTGAAGTGCACTTGGCCTTCTGGCTTCTTTCAAAAATAAAGAAAGGCGCCAACTGCGTCCATTTCTAAATTGTGGCCGTCAGGGGGCCAACTATAAGTGGTTCACCTGTATGGCATAGGTGACACGTTGACCCAGAGGTCCATCCACGGGTGGTGCTTGCCTGCAAGAGAACTGCGGTCCATGGTGGGCGGCCACAAAAATTGCGGTCCATATGGTGTATCGATCCCGGCAGCAAGCAGCGAAAGTGCAGGCCCACAACTGCGGAGCCAGCACCTCTCTCTCCTCTCTCTCTGCCCCAAAGCCAGATCCTCGGAGGTGGGAGACAAAAGAAGAAGACAAGTGAGTAAGGTGGTAAGGGCGCAAAAGTGCACGCAACATTAGGTAATGCACACTAGGGGCACATGGGAACCAGGTGAGACAGGTACGTTCCTACCGTACGCCCCCCCCCCCCCCCCCCACCAGGTAACCTACATTGCCCCTCCCTTACCCCTTACTGTATCCACAAAACACAACACTACCCATAAACATCTACTTTACAAATCAACAAACGTCCCTACTGTCTTCCCCGTTCCTCCCATAAACCAAATTCGTCTTCTCTCCCTCCTAACCAATCAAATTTGCCATTTCCAACTCTCATCAAAATTTGCCATCTCCAATTCAACATCAAAATTTGCCATCACCAATTCATCATCAGTCCCTCCTAAGGAGGGAGAGATGGAATCACCCCAATGTCTCATCCACGTCATGATGCGTTTCACAAATCCAACAGCAATTCTCCTTTCCTGCAACACAGAACAAAGAAAACACAGGTGTGGAGTCATCATCATCACAGGTAAGTGGCTGCGTATGGTGCGACAGGTTCATCAATCCTAACTATTTCCTAAGTGACTTTAACAACTTTACATTACCCGGGGTCTTTCTCCTGCCAAACCATTGGCCCTCTTACACTATGGGTTCTAAAAACCAATTCCCATTGACCAAACTGTGGTGCTTTTCAATTTGGGGTCTCACTCCCCCGATTCATCTCCCGGTGCCCTCGCACAATTTCTGGGCTGCGACGTGTAGCTCTCCCAGCAAGTCTACCCACCTGCACACCTCCACCACTGCAGTTGCCTCCGAGCTTACCCGCTCCTTACCCTAACCTATCTACCTGGGGAAGGCGCTCTCCCCACTCGGTGCCCTCTCTGGCACTGGGCTACCCGGGTCCGTCCTCCGGATCCTCGGGCCCCATCCACAACTCTACCGGCTCCCAGAGCCCACCTGCGGCCTCACCTGGCCGACATCCTCACAGTGGTGGAGTGCCCAAACCAACTACACACACTAACAGGCTACACGCCCAGCCATTTCCACAACACTAATGCACCCATCCACAATACCATTCTGCAACCGCACCACAAATGCCAATATCCAACCACAATTTACCTATTCCCTCTACCTAACACTTACACTACCCGCCCCGGGTATCCGTGATGGGGGTCCACTCTTCCCCCATTCACACCTTCGCACCATCCACTCCACTCCGTACCACTTACTCCAACTCTCTCCACACCACCTTTACTGGCACACCTGTGCTCTCACACCTGGTGCCACCTGCACCCTTCTCTCCCCAAGCGCATTCGCGCTGATCCACAACACTCACTACTCATACACTGCTCCACACACCTGTCCAGTTCTCACACAGCATCATCTCATCTAACTACTCCCCTCTGAAACTTGCGCTTCCCAGTCGTCCCTTTAAACTATTGCGCTCCCTCGTCATTATAATCCACACTAATCTACCTGCGTCCCCACTACAGGTATCAGTCACTAACTAACCTTAACGTCACCTAATGTCATCTTCTAGGGCCCTATCAATATCCTAACCCACCCGGGCTAGTTTTCACTGCCATACACCCCATAATCTATAGCGCATTTGCCCCACTTTTGTGAGGGATGACAGAGTTGCCATCCCACCACATCGGGCATCTCCCACTACCAATTTTGCACATCAAATTTCAACAAATCAAAAATTTGCCAATCACTACCCATCATCTGCCAATCATCACTGCCAATCCTTTGCCAATCATCAAATTTTGTTTTTTTCTAATTTTGGGTCCAAAACACTAACCTCATCACACAGTCTACTCACTAATGCCTCTCGGTGCGCCAATTCCTGTCCAAAGCCCGGCTTCGTACAGCCAAGCCATGAATGCGGGTTGTTTGGTGCCAGCGGCTGGATACGTCCCGCATTCGGTGCAGGGAAGGAGGTTTACCCGGGCCGAGGTCCCACGCACCATCTCGGCACGGAGCCATCCCATGGCCCGATCTCGACCTGCCGGAATGCCTCAACAAAAAGTGATCGCCATGACGACCCTTCCTATCGGGCTGCCAGCTCCGCCTAGTGGAGCACGGACGCGGCCGTTCAAAGCGAGGCCCGGCACGCACCGAGGGCCCGATTTGGCTAAAAGTCGCTCTAACCGCTAACCCGGTTACCGTCGATGCCTCACCTGGATGCTTACAAGCATACGCTACCCCTTTCTTGCTCATACATGCAGCCGTTTCCATGCTCCTCGTCGTACCTTTTCTTACACACCTCGGTACACTCATTCCGCTCACCGACTTGGTCACACACCTGACCACCGAACACCTTGGCACACATTCGTCGCTCGCACACCTCACCAACACACCTCTTCGCGCCCCCTCCTCGGTCACCTCCTCTGTGACAATCACAGGTGTGCCCTCACTCGCACACCCAACCACGTGCCTCACTACCAATTCCAGCGTGCATTCCCACACACGCTCTACCATTCCAGGTGTGCTTCCTTTCTCACCTGTCACAACCAACTCACGCTCTGTGGCACTCTTACTACTCTCACCTCCACTCTTGACAACGCACTCACCCTTACTCCTGACAGCGCACTCTTTCCTCATGCACCTGTCCGTTACACACCTTTCTCGCACACACTCTTGCGCACACTCTCCCGTCACACCCTCTGTAACACTCACCACAGGCGTGCATTCTTCCTTACTTTTGACAGCGCACTCTTTCCCCATGCACCTGTCCGTCACACATCTTTCTCGCACACCCTCTCCCGTTACATCCTCTGTAACACTCACCACAGGCGTGCATTCTCCCTTTACACCCTCCGTAACACTCCTCACTACGCGCTTCCATGTGCTCCCTCGCACACGCGCTACGACCGACTCACTCTCGCCAGCACCCTCACTCCTTGGCACGCACTTTTTCCTCACACACCCCAGAGTCGGACTTTCTCGCACACCTCCTTTTTCGCACACCAGACCTGTCGCACACTTCACCAACGGCCTCTCACGAACACCCGGGTCCATCTCGACCCCCAAGCTTCTTAAATCACCTGGCGCATCATACGCACGACCATATTGGTCACCACTTACACCGGGTCCTCTTCCTCTTCGCTTCTCCTCCATCACCTGCGAATCCCTCATCCGGTTAATGAGCACATCATCACGATCCGAACACAGACTTTGGACCAATTCTTTTATCTCCTCTTTTATCTCTTTCTTATCCCCTCTCCGTCGCTTCTTAATTTCGCTCACCCCTTCTTCCACTTCTTCTAATTTCTGCTTCACCTCTTTTATTTCCCGGTACGTCTCCTCAAGTTCGTCCTCTAAGGCTACCTTGACCGTTTCCATGTGCGTCCTCACCTGCCGGTCCTTCGTCTCCATTACCTCTGTCACCTCGTCCAACCTCGTTGTCAGTCCCTCACGTACCATCTGACATTCCCTCTTCGTCGCTATCAAGTCGTCTTTTAGTTCTTTCTGTGTCGCTTTTAACCCTCCTAATACCGCAGTGTTCCTTTGAACCTGCTCCGTTAGTCCTTTTTGTCCCTCCGTCAGCTGTTCTACTCCCAGCGTCAACTCCTCTATACCACCTTGCAATTTTACAGTCCCCTTTCTCACCTCCTTCTCCATGCGCTCCTTACAGTGCCTCACCTCCTCGCGCACTCCTCCGACCTCCTCACTCACCCCTCTTCTGATCTCCTCTCCCATCACTTGCATCTCCTGCCCAGATGCCACCCTCATCTGCTCCATTTCCTCCCTGTGAGCATCCAGTTTGGTTTCTACCCCCATTCTGACCCCCTCTATCTGCTGCCCCATTTGTTTAACTTCCCTTTCCGCTTGGTCCCTCATGTCCCTCAATTTGCCTTCCATACTGTTTTCTAACCCCTCTAACCCATTTTTCACTCCCTCTATCTGATTCTCCTGGGCAGCCATTCTATTTTCTACCCCCGTTAACCCCTCCTGTATTTCCCCTAATCTATTGTCTAATTTCCCAAATTTCTTGTCTAATCCCTTAAAATTATTGTCTAACCCCTCACCGGTACCCCTCGCTTCGTCCCTCATTACCCCCATTTGGTTTCCCATTACCCCTATTTGGCCCTCCAATCGCTCACTATCAGCCCTCATTCCCACAATTTGGTTTCCCAACCGCTCACCCTGAGCCTCTATACTGTTTTTCAAACCTCCAATTTGGTCTCCCATTTGTTCCATAAGGGCCCTCATTTGCAGGAGGAAAAGGTTCGAATCCACCAGCGGCGCTACCACGGTCGCGGGCGCGGTCGCCGTGGCCATGTGCGAGGCGCCATTTTGCGCGCCCGTAACCTCGTGCGCGACGACGCCATTTTGCGACCCTGCTACCCTCACTGCTTCGCTCTCCTCATGTCCCTCTATTTGGTCCTGGATCGACCCTGCCTCACTCTCCTCTACCGGAACCCAGCCGTCTTGATCTGCCATAGCGCGACTTTCAAAATTTCGGGTTTTTTTTTTTTTTTTGTAAAACACAATCAAATTTCGCCGTTATAATTTCGAGCGCGTGAAACGCGCTCCGGGTCCAATCTCACTCCTCGACACCAATTGTTACGGACACGACTTATTAAGATGTTATGCTGGGCCGAGCGGAATGGCCGCCGTGTTCGCACAAGTTACCCGATTATACTCGAACGTTGGCCGAATCGCGCTACGCTAGATCAATGAAGGAAAGGACACAACGGCTGGGTTAAATGACACGACACCAGGGGTACAGTTCTCAAGACCTCCGGAGGAGGATATAATATGGGTTGCAGAACGTTTAGATTACACGACACAAGAGGTACAGCACAGAAAGGTGGGCACTTAGACACGGTCTTATCTTAGCCCCGACAGACCACAGACAAACGGGACAAGACTGACTCACACAGGGATTGATGGCAAGGAGGGGCAGGCAGTCGATGCCTCAAGGTGCACCTTGGCTCAGGGGCAGAATCGACCCGGTCCGGTCCAGAGATGCGGGAGGTATCTCTCAGCGCTAGGAGGTGGCGTCCTTTCTTCTTCGTAGCTGAGGCGCATCTGACGTCACCTCCGTCTTCCTGCGCATGTCCCGCGGGGAGTGACACGCCCTCGGCTCGTTAGCTCCGCCCCAGATGGAATCGGTCCGCCGCTTCTTATTGGGTGCGGGGGGTTACCGGGCTCCGCCCTTGACGAGGAGCTGACAGTGAGCCCCTTTGTGGTAACCCCGTCGGAGCACATGGTCAATGGCGGCTAACCAAGCCGGAGTGAGGACGCGCACTCCCCGCGCCACTGTTGTTGTTGTTGGTGTTGTTGTTTCATGAGGAAGAGATGCGGGGAGGTATTGGGAGGTCCTAAACTTACTACTGGTGCCATACAATCACATTCTGGTGCAACGAAGAGTCAGAATTAATGGAAACGAGTCCTTAACTGACATAGACTAAGAATAACTAGCAAGATGTCCGAAAGTTGTCTACGTGAGATGCGGTGGACCTGGGCACGACATTTAATGGGGGAAAAAGGGGAAGGTCGGGGCTACAGAGTGTTGTTTACAGACAATGGGACTAGGGAATGGGGGATTGGGGATAGTTGGGGAGTATTGGGGAAATAGGGGAATATTTACAAGCGGATATGGATGGAGGCCAAATCCCATATCCGCAACAATATATATATACAGTATATATATATATATATATATATATATATATATATATATATATATATATATATATATATATATATATATATATATATATATATGTATATATATATATATGTATATATATATATATGTATATATATATATATGTATATATATATATATGTATATATATATATATGTATATATATATATATGTATATATATATATATGTATATATATATATATGTATATATATATATATGTATATATATATATATGTATATATATATATATGTATATATATATATATGTATATATATATATATGTATATATATATATGTATATATATATATATGTATATATATATATACAGTATATATATATATATATATATATATATATATATATATATATATATATATACATACATATATATATATATATATATATATTACACCTCATTCCCATGTAATATATATATACTAGTGGGGTCACCCGTGGGAATCCCACGGGCATGGACGTGTGTGACATTTCGACATATTGAGTTAGATGCTGCACCTGCACATTTAGTTTCACAAAATGGTTACTGCCAATTTATCAGATGCACAAATAATGTAATATACATAATGTATTTACTTCTGATAACATGTGAATGCATGTGCATGCACACCCACAAACACATATACACACACACACATACAGCCACATGAAAAAGTAAGTACACCCCATGTAAAGTTTTGACTTTTTCAACATATTTCAACATACAGCTATTTGATCTTCATTTCAACAATATTGATAGATTTAGGTGATATAATATAACAAACATCATGAAACATTTACATTTTGTAGTACATTGTACAATTTAAATTAGCATAAATGCAAATTTCGCATGTGGAAAAAGTAAGTACACCCCTACATTTATCACTACTTCAAATACCTAAAATTAGAATCAGGTGCACCAGCTCAGGTGCAAATGATTAGAACATCGTTAGAGAGGATCTTGGAGGAACCTGTCTTATTTAAACCTCAGGCATTTAGTTTGGCTTGCTCTTTGATGTTGAAGTTTGCGGCGTCACCATGCCTAGATCAAAAGAGCTCTCTGAGGCCTTCAGAAAGAAGGTTATAGATGCCTATGAGTCTGGGAAGGGATTTTAAAAGATCTCCAAACAATTTGAAATCAATCATTCGACTGTCCGGAAGATCATCGACAAGTGGAGAAGATTCCAAACAACTGCCAACTTGTTCAGGCCAGGCCGCCCCAGCAAGTTCAGCCCGAGAGCAGACCGCAAGATGCTGAAAGAAGTCTCTAAGAACCCCAGAATGTAATCACGGGACCTACAGGTAGCTCTTGCCACTGTTGATGTCAAAGTGCACGAGTCTACCATTAGAAAGAGGCTGCACAAATTTGATCTACCTGGGAGGTGTGCCAGGAGGAAACCTTTGCTGTCCAGAAAGAACATCAGGGCAAGACTAAAGTTTGCCAATGAACACCTTGGCAAAGACCAGCACTTCTGGAACAATGTGCTCTGGACAGATGAGTCAAAGGTAGAGATTTTTGGCCACAGTACCAGAAGACATTTTGGTGAAAACCAAAGACAGCATTTGACCACAAGAACCTGATACCAACTGTGATGCATGGTGGTGGAAATATTATGGTTTGGGGCAGCTTTGCTGCAGCAGGGCTTGGACAGCTCACCATCATAGAATCCACTATGAATTCTTCATTGTACCAGAGGGTGCTTGAGGATAATGTGAGGTCATCTGTCGGAAAGTTGAAGCTCAACCGAAGTTGGACCTTGCAACATGACAATGACCCTAAACACACCAGTAAATCCACCAAGGAATGGCTGAAAAGAAATAAACGCAGGGTTCTGGAATGGCCAAGTCAAAGCCCGGATCTAAATCCCATTGAGATGTTGTGGGGGGATTTGAAACGAGCTGTGCATGCAAGAAACCCCTCAAACATCGCACAGCTGAAATAATTCTGCATGTCGGAGTGGGCAAAAATTTCTCCCAGTCTATGTCAGAGACTGGTAGACAGTTATAAGAAACGCCTACTTGAGGTTGTTTCTGCCAAAGGGGGCAATACCACCTTTTAGACCCAAGGGTGTACTTACTTTTTCCACATGCGAAATTTGCATTTATGTTTATTTAAATTATACAATGGACTACAAAATGTAAATGTTTCATGATATTTGTTATATTATATCACCTTTATCTATCAATATTGTTGAAATGAAGATCAAATAGCTGTATGTTGAAATATGTTGAAAAAGTCAAAACTTTACATGGGGTGTACTTACTTTTTCACGTGACTGTATATACACACACACATACATACACACACACACACACGTACACATGTACACCTACACACATACACACAAACACATCTCGTTTTTTCATTTCTGTTCCTCACAATTCTGTCTCTCTCTTATTCACAAACACACACACACATACACATACATACATATATATACATACACACACACACACACACACACATGTACACGCACACACATATACACACACACACACAAACACACATACATACACACACATGTGCACACACACATGTATATACACACACATACATTCATACACACACATGTACACCCACACACATGCACACACACACAAATATACACATATACACATTCACACATATATACACATACACACACACATGTATACACACATACATACATCCACACACACACACATATACACATATACACATACAGACACACACACACATACACAAACACACACACACGTACACACACATGTAGACCGACACACATGCACATGGGGCGGCAGTCAGCACCCCCGTTTCCCCCATTTCCCCAGGAAGAAATCCAGGAGGCACTGGAACTGTTGTACAAGAGGTTTATTATAGAATGACTAATAACGTGCACAGAATATTTCAGTCTATGAGCCAAGGGGACAATCCCCCTCTCACAAGAGACTGCCTCGATGCCATACACCAAAATCTTAGAGTTCTCACCGTCAAGCCGGTCATATACATAGTCCTCACCATGTCCCCCTACCCCCCTTCCCTCATCCCATACTGGGAAATCAAAAAGGTGGTCCAGACAGTGAGGAGCCTCGGGGGGAATGACAAGGCCACAGGGAGAAAATAACAGCTCATTCCCAGGGAGATACTGGCCCTGACAAGATGAGGTCGGCTGGGAAGCGGCGTGACAATATACAAACTCGTCTGCTTCCCGCCTCGCCCGGACCTCCCAGGGGGAGATCGTCTGGCAGGGAATGGAAATGTCATTTATGGTCTTAAACTGCCCTCCAGAGGATTGGGAGGGTATAGCGGGTGACAATACTCATTATTCTGGAATACTTATGATGGGAGTATTTGAGTACTCCCAATCATTGCCACGACAGCTCCTCCATCTGTTACTACAACATCTTCAAAGAATAGAAAGATCGTTTTAGTTATCACCCTGGATCCCCCTCGGGATATCATTAGAAGTACTTGCGCATTATCCACAATCTACCTGATACACCATGAAGGTTATGTGAGCCTCCTATCTCCGTCAAGAGTACATTTACACGTGCAATGGGCTGGGGCCACACCCTCCTACCATGGAGCGGGATCGGTAGATTGGAGGCGAAGTTCAAGTACCTCAATGGGCCCTTTCTCCCCTTATGGCTAGACCTCGAGAAGGGAAAGAGAATTAGGTCATTGCTGTACCAGGGAGAACGTTTACCTAACGGAGTATGCATTGGACTATTGGGTCAACGAACTACTAGAGAAATGAAACAATAAAAATCACAGGACTATGAAGTGAAATAATAAAAATTAAAGGACTAAATGAAATAATAAAAATCACAGAATTATATGAAATGAAATCATAAAAATTAAAGGACTAAATGAAATAATAAAAATCACAGAACTATATGATTGCAAACTGGGTATACTGTAAAAGCTTCCCACCTTCGAAAACACTACTAATACTCAGCGGGGTCTGTGAAAGCAAACTTAGGATTATTACCAGGCTCGCACGCATACAGAAGGTGGGCCATTATAGTCCGGCAGCTAAGCTAAATATAGCATAACAATTGTGCATTTTGTGAGGAAAGCACCAAATTTGGCACACTAGTACACTATCATATTATGAAAAGATCTGGATATTGGGCCATCTCAGATTCAGAGATTTGATTTTTGCAAGATTTGCAGATTTTGCAGATTTGCAAGCTGAGATTGCAACGCCAGGGACGGCCGACTCCTTCCTGCGAGCTGCCCACGTCACCCGCACAAGAAGAGCTCATCAAATCACTGCAGCGGCACTGCACATCCTGCAACACCGTGCGTATGAACGCCACTGTATGACATATGCTGATGATGCAGAAGACCTGCCTGAGTTCGAAGACTGGTGTCACCACTGAGGAGAAGACATTCCCAACTTTCAGTACTGAGCAACTGTGCTGGAACTAGAGATGTTGGTACTGGTCGACGTGCGTTCTCTGCGGCAGGCTTCATTCACGATGTACCTTGATGCCCTGACGGAACTTGTCCCATGTTTCCATGCCTTAGACCACACACACTATGCCAGGTGGGTCCCTGTTCACCTGAGGGACATGGTTGCACTCCCAATGAAGCACCCAGATGTAGCCAGAGAATTCAGGGCTGGCAACTTCACTGTACAGAAGACGAAGAAGGTGTTCTCTTCGATCCCAATCGACCAGGCGCATGAACAGAATAACGCCTGCATCAAAGGAGATGGTGGAGCAGTCGGCCTCACTGACAACCCAAGTGCCCTGCGGCGTTGGATGATTGCCGGGCCAGAATTTGCCAGGGCCATAGAAGAGTTCCAAGATGGCCATCAACACTGGGGGAGGCGAGAGGACACACGTCATCACGACCAGACACCAAGTGTGCAGACCTCTTTCGCCAAGGATGTCCACGCCCTTGTCAGCGTCAAAGAAGAGCTTGGCAACCCCTTTGAGGAAGAGAGCATGGATCTGGTTGTCCTTGACACAAAGGAAATTGCAGGTCCTGCTGCAGTTGAGACTGTCAGGAATGTGAAGAAGATTGGCCAAGAGCAGTTCCAGGCTTTCACCAGAGAATGCCTGGTGGAAAGGACCAAGCCAATTGATGATGCAATTCGTCAGAACAAGCTGAAGGTGTCATTTTGGAAAATGGCTGCCACAGCCATCAGGGGCTGAATTTGAGATGGCCCAATATCCAAATCTGTTCATAATAGGATATTCTACTAGTGTGCCAAATTTGGTGCTTTCCTCACAAAATGCACAATTGTTATGCTAAGTTGCCTCACTATAACAAAATTTAGGGTTATACGAAGCCATTGAATATAATGATGCAGGGGGAGGGGGGGGGGGCTAGGTGGCGATCATCGCCTTTATTGAACCCTACGATACCTCTCCCTGCCGTTCCCCCCATTGGGGTCCGTGATTGCATCAGGATCCCTCTTCCGGTACACACGAGGGTGATCTTCAAGTGTACCCTTCCGGAAACGCGCAACAAATCTTCACTCTTCTGGAAACGCGCAACAAATCTTCACTCTTCCGGAACCATGCAACAAATCTTCACTCTTCCGGAAACGCGCAACAAATCTTCATTCTTCCAGAAACGCACAACCAATCTTCATTCTTCCGGAAACGCACAACCAATCTTCATTCTTCCGGAAACGCGCAACCAATGGGATGGGTTGTCTGCCTTGCGATCATTATGGACTTTTCTCACATCGCAATCCTGTGTCAATAGGTGGTGATTGCGGACAGAGTTTAGGTAGAGAACATGGAGACGATTTCTTAATTTTCAGATAATTTCCAGTGATTTATACTGGTGTGAAATTTGCTTGTCCATGGGACAAAAAAAGGATGAGTATGTCCAGGTATTGATAGGATAAGAGTGAGGTTGTCAAAGGGAGATTACCAGTTGATTTTTTGATATTTAACTACCAGCTGCTAATGATGTGAATTGTGGTGTGAGTGAATGTAGATAATTTTTACACAGGACGATTGTTGAGATGAGTTGAATAACATTGTGCAATAAGGCAAGTATATAGGGAAATTGTATTTCGGATTTAAGTTGCAGGAATGAGACGCTTCTGGAATGGAGGTGATACAGGATCATGTTTACAAATATTTGTGTTTTCAAAAAAAAATGATGCTTGCAATACAGAAAGGAAACAAAGCAAGATGGAGAAAATGTGGTGAGTTCCTCCATTGACCGATAGTAATTGGGGAGATAATGGTTGGCAAATCATGTATTATTAGATGCAGGGAAATTATTAACGGGAGGTGTTTTTGGAAATTGGTGAAGGTAAATATGGCATTTGAATTTCCAGACACCACAAGGGAATGCAGCTATAAATAGCCAACCATCTGAGAGCTGAGGTAAATAAATGCCAATTGGGAAAATGGGGTTCAAAAGGATCGTTCATGGGCCTCGTCATATGGATCTTCAT
>NC_136266.1:126309178-126316678 GCF_964187855.1 Myxine glutinosa | reverse complement strand
TTTTGCATAACCATTGTACGCAGGTGGACAACTGTGTCCAACATTTCGTCATGTGCTGTAGCGGTGGCGTTGGCCACACTTTCTAAGATTAACGCAATTTTGTCAATGCGGTAACTGCTCATGACCGTCCCAGCCCATGGGAAGAAGAAACTAACGGCCTTCTCCCAATCAGCGCCGTGTAAGGTGGTGGTGCCGTCGTCGTGCCAATAGGTGCTTCGTTGTGTCCTTATGAGTGCAGGGGTATTATGCAAGTGTTGTCGCATTTCCATTTATGGGAAAACTGATCCTAAATAGCAAATTCCTCCCCAATTATCAGGTAAATACGGGTAAGCTTTGTTCCCGCATACAAACATGGTTCCGTGTGGAGCCACTAAATGAGTGGTCATGCAAGTGCGAAGGTCTGCGATAGTGTTTGTTCCGTTTTCCCCTTCCCATGCCAACTGGAGGTGTGTGAGGTTATGTAAGGGCGAACTTGTAACATTTACTAGCAGCAAGTGTTTCCCTTCCCTAGGGTCCGCGAGGAGGGTATCTCTACACACGGATTTACCTACCATTATTTGGCCCTTTCCTTCTAAGCAGAGGGCCCCCATAGCCGGCTTAACCCAAACCGGCGCCGGACGTTCCTCAAAGTGTCGGGGTTGGATGGGGGGCGAGTACTGGAAAACTCGTTTACACGCGGTTCCGTCAGAACCTTGGCTTGTCAGGGTTGTACTAAGGCATTTGGTGTCTAGTGGCTTTGAGCACAAATCATTGAGTGATAGGGGTAACACTACCATTGGTATTCCTGCTGTGCTGGTGCGGGGAAGGTGCATACACATCCAACACCGTGTCCTATTCTGTAATGTGGCCATATGTCGTGCGACCTTCCAGTATGTGTTCTCCTCTGGCTTCCTTCTTACTTCCTGGGCAGGCGGGGTTTTAATGACGTAAGCGGCGCAACTAGGTCGTAAGTAGGGTGCAGTTCCATTTGGGATTGTCGTGCGAGGGGGCCATATTCCGCATTCAAGAATCATTGTTGTATCCGGGCCAATGGGGGTGTAATGCAATAGGAGGGTAGTATTCTCAATGCCCTTGCCCCATCGATATCCTGGGGCATATCGGCTGCTTATGTCCCCAGTGTATGTTCCATTTTCCACTTTCCTAACCTTAGTCAGGACTAGGCGTGGTCTTGTCATGCGTGCCTGTGGTGTCTTATTGTGTACCACTATAGCTTCCACCCATCTTACAGATAACCACTTAAAGCTCGTTTCCAAGTTACAGCAATTCACCGCTATTTTGTCTCCCCAGCGAGCCGTTATATACTTGACGGGGTAGAGGGGAAATGCTGAATAGTTGTCGGGTCCTGGGTACTTGGGGAGGTCCTTTCTCGATAGCTCAAAGTGTAAGAGCCTATCTTTGGCAGGGGGTTTGCGGCAGCTGCCCAGAATTCCCATCATCATGACCGTCATCGCCGCCCTTAGGAGACTGTGGTGCCCTAGACGGTGCATTGTCTTCAGCAATGTGAGGTGCGGTGTCTTGTGTGGCTTGTGGTGCGGGGATGGACAACTTACAATGGGTGGCGTGGATCCACGAAGGTTTACCCTCGCAGAAGACTGCCGTCGGTGTGACCAGTAGCACCTGGAATGGTCCCTTCCACCGTGGCTCCAAAGCAGCCTTGCGGGTGAAGTGCTTTACGAGCACCCAGTCGCCGGCTTGGAAGTCGTGGATGGCGTGGCCTATTGGTTCAGGCAGCGCCTCTCGTACTCGAGCATGGATGCTGCGTGCCACATTGGACAAACCTATGCAAAATCTCAAAAGCATGTCATCCATTACTGGCAAAGCAAGGGTGGACATGTCCGTTGGTGCTGAAACGGGCAAGCTCATAGGTCGTCCCATTAATATTTCGTGGGGGGAAAGGCCCGTAGTGCGACCCGGGGTGGAACGGATGCTCATCAACGCAAGCGGGAGAGCCTCTGGCCACCTCAAGCCTGTGTCTGCGCAAAGTTTCGCTAGTTTATTCTTTAAAGTCTTATTCGTTCGTTCCACAAGTCCCGATGACTGTGGGTGGTAAACGCAATGGAAGGACTGTTTAACGCCCAATGCCTTCAGGATGCCCTTGACCACCTGCGCCGTGAAATGGCCCCCTTGATCTGACGAAATTATCTGGGGGATGCCAAATCTGCACATAAAATCCCTTACGAGGCGCTTCGCTACTGTCGGGGCATCGGACTTGACGCATGGGTAAGCTTCGACCCATTTGGTGAACGTATCTACGATTACCAACACATAGCGAAACGACATGCTTGGTTCCAATTCTGTAAAATCGAACTCGATAGTTGCGAACGGCCCACTAGGCGGGGGCCGTCCCCCATCATGTGCATGTCTCGGCGGCGCCCCTCTATTGTGTTGCTGGCAGACCACGCACGATCGGCACACTTCGGATACAATCCGTGACAGTCCTGGCGCTGCCCAAGTGTAGTTTATCTGTCCCATCACCCCCCTCTGGCACACATGACCATTCTGATGAGCCATGCGTGCCAGCCAAGGCAGTAAGGCCTGGGGTGCTATAGGTTTCTCGTCAAGGGTCCATATTTCTCCTGGCCCGAGGCGTATCGCCCCTCGCTTGAGCCAGTACTCGTGTTCGGCCGTTGGTGCAGCGTTCTGCAAATTTATGATATCGTCCTTAGTTGGTGTGGCGGGTGGTCCCACAGTCGGTATGTCAGCAATCTGTGCGGATGTCGCCTTTGCTCGTGTCACCATCGGCATGTTGCGTTCTATCTGTTGGTTGGCGGCCTTTCCTGCCGCCTCGTCCGCCCTTGCATTGCCCCGGGCAACGTCAGTGTCCGCCCTTTGGTGGCCACGACATTTAATTACCGCGATAGCGCGGGGAAGTAAAATGCTTCGGAGGAGCCCTTCTACCAACGCGCCATTTTTTATCACTGAACCGGCAGATGTGAGAAAACCTCTCATCTTCCAGATGGCTCCTTTATCGTGGACTACGCCGTGAGCGTAGGCCGAATCTGTGTAAATGTTGACGGCAAGGCCTTCCGCCAAGCTGCACGCTCTGGTCAAGGCGCACAGCTCCGCCTGCTGTGCGGAAAATGTAGGTGGAAGACGCCCGCTTTCCACCGTTTCGCTATCCGAGCACACGGCGTACCCGGACAACAGGGACCCGTCCCATGCGCGCCTAGCTGATCCATCGACATAATATGTACAGTCGGGGTATTCTAAGGGATTGTCCCTTAAATCCGATCGCACCGTGGAGACTAGCTGCACAACGTCGGCACACACATGGGGTTCGCCCTCCTCAGGGGTGGGCATCAGTGAGGCTGGGTTGAGTGTCGTGCAACGTTCGATCGTGATGTTGGCTGCAGTGATCAGTGCGGATTCGTATTGCATTAATCTAGTGTTAGACAAATGCTGTGTGCTTCGCTGTAACAACAGCGAAGTGACGCAATGCGGTACCCGTAGCGTTACTGGGTGTCCCATAACGATGTCCGCTGTTCTTTCTACTGCGTACCTGGCCGCTGCCACGGCTTGCAGGCACACCGGAAACCCTCGTTCGACCGGGTCTAACTTTTTACTAAAGTAGGCTACCGGCCGCTCCTTATCCCCATGGGTCTGTGTCAAAACTGACTGGGCGAAACCTCCCACGGCGTGAGTGTAAAGGGTAAATGGTTTCGCATAATCCGGGAGTCCTAATGACGGTGCCGTGACCAACGCCTGTTTCAGCCCGTCAAAACATCGCCTCAATTCCTCCGTCCATACCAATTCGTCCGAGGCGTTTGATTTGGTCGCCTCGTATAGTGGCTTAGCCAGCAGCGCAAAATCAAGTATCCAAGTGCGGCAATATCCCGTCATACCTAGGAAGCGCAGCAGTTGCCGTTGTGAGCGAGGGCGAGGCAGCTCCATGATAGCGGTCACCCGTCCAGCATCCAATTCTCGTTTTCCGTGCGAAATGGCGTGTCCCAAGTAAGTTACAACCTTCCGCACAAACTGAAGTTTTGGTCTGCCTACTTTGTGGCCTTTGGTCGCCAAGGCCTTTAATAGGGCCATGGAATCCATTTCGCACGCCTCCTTTGAAGGGGAGCAAATCAACAAATCGTCAACGTATTGCAGCAACACTGACCCTCCCTTCAATTCCACATCCGCCAGGTCGCGGTGTAGCGCCCGGGAAAACAGAGTGGGGCTATCTGAAAACCCCTGAGGTAGTACTGTCCAAGTATACTGGCGCCCCCTATGGGTGAAAGCGAACAAGTATTGTGACTCAGGCGCGATGGGCACAGAGAAAAACGCAGAACAAAGGTCGATAACTGTGAAGTATGTTGCGTCTGGCGGGATTGACATCATGAGGGTTTCTCTGTTTGGAACTAGTGGGTGTATGCCCTGTATCACCTTGTTCACCTCCCTTAAATCCTGTACAAACCTCCATTTGTCCTTCGACGGCTTTTTCACTGGCAAAATTGGTGTATTACAGGGGCTGTTAGTTTCCACGATAATTTTCTGTTCCACTAGGGATTGAATTACCGGTGCTATGCCTACATCGGCCTCAGGTCGTAGCTTATACTGTTTTACATTTGGCAAGCGCATCCCCGGCTGCACTGCTATCACTAGAGGTTTGGCGTCTCGCATCCGTCCAACCTCACCGTCGCTCTTAGGCCATAAATTGTCTGGCACCTCCGCTAGGAGGTAATCTGACTCACCCGGGTCCGTCAGCACTGCCCTCATGGCATAGGTGCCCTTAGGGGGCAACTCTGCTACTTTGAACACTCCATCCCTCCGTTGTGTCTTGAAGTCAATTGAGAACCCTTCTCCATTTTGGAGCCGTTTCAAAGTCCAACGGCCTCTCTTACTCCGATAACCTTGTAAGGGAACTTCTCGTAACCGCCCCACCATCCAACCTACACTTTCCGGCGGCCACCCCTTGGCAGTAGTGAGGGTAACATGGGCGACCGCTCCTTCGGGGTATTGGGTCAACGCACGCTGACTCGAGGTTAGGACTGGCTCGATTCCTATTCCCTCACGGCCGATCCATATCCGTGATAAGTGTAGAGGCGTGCGCTCGCCCAGCTTTTCCTTAACCTTCTCTCGATAATTCTCGTCCTCGCCCGTTGCATCATAGTACGCAGTGCAATGGGGTGGATTATCCTTTAAGGTTTTTATCGAAATTTGGTGCAGTTGTAGCCAATCTCGCAGAACTGAACTGTCCAAACACACATTATCTATGATATGCGTCCAAGTAGCCAGAGCCCCTTCATCCAAGCGCCACCAATACGCGGTGGGGCCGGGCCGAGACAATGCCGTCATTACCAGGTCGCGTTTAGATTCCGCGACGTCTACGAAAACTCCCTCCTCTGTACAAGAGATTTGACAGCCCAATCGGCACAACAAGTCCCGTCCCAACAAATTTGTCGGGGCGGTAGTAGTCATCAAGAACACATGTTTAGCCTCCAGCGGGCCGCATGTTACTCGCACTTCCTCCGAAACAGGAAGCGCTTGGGGTAAGCCCGAAACGCCCAGTATTTGAACGTTCCTCGCCGTGGGGCGCAAAGAGGGCAATTGCCCCTTGTTAATTGTGCTGCGAGTCGCGCCCGTATCGACGAGAAATTCTAATTGTCTTCCCTCCACGTCCAACGTCAAGGTCGGTTCCTCTTCCGGTGTCATGGTCAAGACAGGACACTCCTTGGGCGACCCGCCAGCGTCCCGTCAATAGGCCCCTCTATTGTATTGGGGCGGAAACCCCTTACGAGCCTTTGGGCAATCACGTATCCAGTGTCCCATTTGCTTGCAATAATGGCACGGTTCCTGCGGAACCGGTGGTGCGGAGGGCATAGGTCGTCCCTCTACAGCGCCCCTTCCGCCATGCCGGCGTTCTGGCGGCCCCCACTGTGACTGGTTTACAGGTTGCCATTGCGGCGGACCCCGAGGCGGGGCCCAGTTCCCCCTTGGTCCATTCTGCATCCCACTATTGGGGGGTGGTCCAGGGGTTTGGAGAAGGGGTCTTGGTGGATACCAATTTTGGGGAGGGGGCCCTTGCACAGTCCAAGTTTGAGGGTTTTGAGGAGGAGGGGGAAGAGGGGGTGGTATTGTCCATTGTTGTTTTATCTCGTCCATATTAATTAGTCCAAAGTCTTCCTCAGTACAACCGTCGCAGTTTTCATTTTCGTGGTGGATCCACTCTCCGTTGGGGAATTGGCCCCTATAGAAAGAAGGCCAACAACTCCTCCTATGGTCCTCGAAACCTCGGACAGGCCCCCACTTCTGGCACTGTTCGCGTATGTAGTTCTGACTCTGATCCCCCTTTTTATTTTGATTAAATTGAGCCCGTTTCTCCTGGACAAACATTTGCAATATTTCCTCCTTAATATCCTTCTTCTCCTCTAGGGAGGAGCCCGGGCATTGTTCCAGTTTGTCGCATAATTCGTTGGTTGTCATTCCCTTCCAGCCGAAGAGGACGGACTGTACCTGTTTCTTTAATATCGGCCGAAGCCCCTCGATTAGATATTGATTTACCAATGGTTGGGGTAGCCCTCCCAGCTGCATCGGACCCAGTCCTCCCCAGCGCGCGATGGCCTTTTCCAACCTTTCTCGGTACTCTCCAATTGGTTCTCCTGGTTTTTGTTTTATGGCCCCGATTTTTCCCCAATCCGGACCCCCTGCTGGCAACAGCGCATGTTCGATGGCACCCAGCAGCCGGACCTTCAGTGCGTCCCATTGCGCTGGTGTTATCTGGCCCGCTCCTGCTGCCCTTGGATCGTCGTGCGGCCAGTGTGCTCTTAGTCTAGCCCTTTCCCATACTTTGGGTGGGAGCACGGATACTCCCATATGAGTTATGTCTCGATAGTCGCACTCGCCAGCTATAACCCAATTCGACATGGTTGGCACTATCTGTCGTGGATCCTCAATAAGCAAATGTTGAATCCTTTCCCGCATTACCGTTAAAGAGGATTCTTTCCATGGTACCCTTTCTCGAACCCCATGACCTGCTGCGTCAACTCCGATAACTTGTAGGGGGCACAATGTTTTCCTTCCCTCTATTTCCTGACATTCCAATGGGGTAGTTTGTGAGGTCTCTTTCCCATTACAGCCTACCAGTGAGGGGTATAACCCATCCAGTCCTATCGGTGGCGGGAACCCTGCGATGTCGGTCCCGTCATCTATTCCGTTAGCCCCGAGTTGTGCAAACGGTCTTCCCTGGCTCGGGTGGTTCTGGGGTATCTGGGGCGCGATTGTAGCGGGGTTATAGGGAGGTGGTGGCGGGAGCGCAGAAAGGATAGGTGGTGCCTGAAACCCCGGGACAGGGCTTAGGTCTGGGGCTGGGGAGGGTAGATTGGTCACTACTTCCCCTACCGCGGGGTCTGGGTTTTCAACGAGCGACATCAGTCGCGCGTTGGCCTGCCTCTCTATTTCCTTAAGTGCTTCATCCTGCACTTTATTCGCCTGTTTCCTCAGACCCTTGAGTTTTGTTACCTCACCGGCCAAGCTGGCCTGTTTAGACTTTGCGTGTCGCTTCATTGCTTC
>NC_136266.1:126296678-126304178 GCF_964187855.1 Myxine glutinosa | reverse complement strand
TAAAACCATCGATAAAAATTAAATCAGATGGTGAATTCGATAAAATGGGCGTTTAGTTTACAGGCCTTTGAGAAATCATTTCGTTCTATAAACGGAAACTTTCTTGGGATTCTCATCCCGTTTTTTTTCAACCGAGTCTAACACTATGTTAGCGACTGTTAAAAATGAAATGATATATCGAATTATAATTGAAATAAACCTGTGTGAGAGAGAAAGACAGCACGGGCCTAACTAAACAGGCCTCAAAGCTATTCGAGTTAATAAAATGGTGGATATTTGTTTACATTTTACAAGAAGCCTCTCCAAGAATGGGTGGAGCTATGGGTGGAGCTACTCTGCAAACGGACTAAGGCACACCCCGGACAGACGTCCAACAGACAGAATCATCTACGCCTATTATAATATATATATATATATATGTATATCTCTATATATAAAGGAGGAGTGTCTGTCTGTAGGGATGTCCGCTTATAACTCAAGAACTACACATCGGAGAAAAGTTTTAGACAGATTCGGAATCAGCCTAAAATTCCGGTGGTTATAGGCTACTTTTTATTTTAATATCAATGGTTAAAAAAACCGGGCCAGCTGCAATTCCATGGTGTAGTTTGTGGCGGCGCTATTGCCCCTTTCCGATCCCATGACGCATTGCGGTTCCGATTCGCAATAAGGTCTATGCGCTATCACCGACACTTTTCCACCTTTTCCATACCTTTTAATCAGATTTACCTTATCGTCCATCGTAACCACATTACGCTTGGAAACACTAGCATTATCCTTCTTCGGACCCATGGCTAACACAGACACAGTAAAGGAATACTGTACGTCGCCTCTGTTTTGAATGCGAATCAGCGGTTGCGCGTACGTACAGTATACTGTACATACATATTTATATATTTTTAATGTGCTTTTTATTGTATTTTAAATTGTTTTTTAGCTTCGTTTATTGTTAATTTATGTACTATTTTATTTATTTTAAATATATATTTAAGGAAAACAAATGTTGTCACGTCTGTAGGAGTGACGTAAAGTCGCACATAATGACAAAATGCGCGCCATTTTTTCGCGCCAAGAACGGAAAAACATTCCTCATTAATATCATCCTGGCCAAGGTTCGTCAAAATTCGGAAATTGCTCTGGCTGTGGCCTCAAGTGGAATTGCAGCTACACTTCTTGAAGGAGGAAGGACAGCACACTCAACTTTCAAACTGCCTTTGGATTTGACCAAGCAAGACGCCCCAACCTGCAACATTAGCAAGAATTCAGCAAACGCCAAGATCCTTCAACAGTGCAAAATCATCATCTGGGATAAGGCTACTATGAACCACAAGCAGGCATTCGAAGCAGTGAACAGAACACTCCAAGATATTCGCAACAACAAGAAAATCATGGGTGGTGTGACAACTGTTCTGGCTGGAGACTTTCGTCAGACTCTCCCAGTCATCCAACGGGGCACAAGAGCAGATCAAGTCAAGGCCTGTATCAAGTCTTCTTATCTCCTCTGGCCACATGTGCAAAGACTTACCATGAATACCAACATGAGAGTCCACCTTCTTGGTGACAACACTGCAGGGGCGTTCTCAAGCCAGCTTTTGAAAGTTGGCAATGGCCTATACCCTCAAGATGCATCAGAACAAATAAATCTACCATTTGGACAGTTTGTTGAAACAAAAGATGACTTGATCAAAAAGGACTTTACCAATATGGAGACCCAGCTCCAGTACTCATCATGGCTTGCCGAAAGAGCCATTTTGGCCCCCAAGAACAATGCTGTTCAAGAGATCAACAATTTGCTCCTCCACCAACTTCCCGGTCATGAAAGAAATTATGATTCTCTTGACAAAGTGACAGATGAAGATCAGGCAGTAAACTTCCCAACTGAGTTTCTCAACAGTCTTCAGCCTCAAGGACTCCCAACACACAGGTTGATTCTCAAGGTGGGAGCACCAATCATGCTTCTAAGGAATCTTGATCCACCAAAGCTGTGTAATGGAACACGATTGACAATCCAGCAAATGATGCCGCATGTCCTAGAGGCAACCATCCTCTCAGGACAATACAGAGGAGAGAAAGTATTCATTCCAAGGATACCACTTATTCCACCTGACCTTCCATTCTCCTTCAAGAGGTTTCAGTTCCCCATCAGGCTATGTTTTGCCTCGTCCATCAACAAGGCGCAGGGGCAATCAATGAAGGTTGTAGGCCTGAACTTCACAGAACAAATGTTTGCCCATGGCCAGCTGTACGTGGGCTGCTCGAGGGTTGGAAAACCAAGCAATCTTTATGTCTTGGCACCAAGTAAGAAAACCAGAAATGTTGTATACCAAGAGGTTTTGAGAAATTGAAAATTGACAAAACGTCATGTGGGAAATGTACTGTGATATTGCTCTAAAATATACATGTTCTTTTCATCATATATTTGTCTTATTCTTATTCAACCCGGGCGAAGCCGGGTACCTCAGCTAGTATATATATATATATATATGTCAGCCATTAGGGTTTAAACCCCATGACTCAATTGAGTATAACATCTGAAATTATATATCGTGCTTCTGAAAACTGAGTTGAACTCAGCTGCAGGCAGAGGCGAGTGGACAAAATGTGGTTTCGAGGCTCGACGTGCAGGGTGGATCCTTAGCCCAGTAAGCAAGTCCTTGAATGTATGTGCCAAACAGTAGATAATATGGTCGCGACCCACGTACAGAGAAAACATGTCGCTAAACGCCTTCTTCGCAAAGGGAATAATTAATTATATATCTTTGTAGTTTCTAGTATGTCTCCTAAAAACAAAGACGTAACCAACCTCGGGAGAAATATAGACATTACATATCCTTGATTGTTAATGTATTCAGCACGTGTATCCAATCATTCATCTACCATTTAGCCTAGTGTATGAGAATATTTACTTCGGCCTGCGCTCGGGTCTGATATGTTTAGATAAAGAGCCAAAAAAGCTCAGCCCATCCAATGCTTACATCTGTTTGTCTAAGTTTGGCCTTCTGTAGGAAGGGACAATGGGAGGTGTTGTCGTTATGGCCCAGGGTTTGCTATGTCTTTAGCGCAGATTCTTGTCTGATATTTTGCTATAAATGAAATGACTTTTTGCTTATTTTTTAGCGAGTGTCTTGAGGAATTGCCCGCTGCGTGTTAGGCGGTGCATTCTTGAGCCTCGCTCCACACTGTGTGTTTGTAATCGATCCCATTAAACATTGTTGCTCTGATTCTTCTTCTTCTTCCTTCCCTTGAGGTCTTCGACCGACAATTTTGGTGTCAGAAGTGGGATCATCCAAGTGTGCAGACGAGGTGGATCCTCACGTTCTAGGTCGGGAGGGAGGCCTGCCGGCACCTAATTTGGGTAAGCAATTTTTGCACATCGAAATTGAAGCCTCCTGCCTTGCTTTGGACGTGTGGACCTCTGTCGGCTGTACCACCTGGCTTGCATTCCGAACCATATTTAGTTTAAACCAGAGCAGCAGTGGGTAATGAATCGATTATACAGGGCGCCCGAGATAAGGAGGGATATCCCTCAGGTAAGCTTCCTGCGTGGGAAGCAGGTAGACCCATATGTGGGTGATAGATAATAGGTGTTAAGTTACTCCGGCGTGAGAACTGCGTTTAAGGTTAGGAATCGGGGGGCGACCCGATCTTAGGACTACCAGGAGGGACTAGCCCAAGAAAGGTAGGACGATGAGTATTTTAAGTTAAGCTACGCACTGAATGTGTTGGAGTGAGCACAGGTATTTGTGTATAAGGGAATGAATGATCTGTCATTGCAGCGTGTATTTGTGTTTATGGTGTGAGTCATTGAAGTGTGTCATGGATTGACAAGGGGTTCCCCAAATTGCCTACGGGCGTTGGGCAATCCGGATGAGTAAAATTGGGAGTGAAAGTCAAAAATGATAGGCTGACAGTCCGACTGGGTGTTTATTCAACGGCATGGCCGGGGCTTGTATTTGGCCGACTTGGGATGGCAGAATGCGTTGAATGAAGGCAAGAATGACATGTGATGCTGACATGAGTCCAATCGGAAGGATGGATGGTTATGGTTTCACCCGGTCTGTTTATCTGTCTGTCTGTCTATCTGTGAATGGAAATTGAACTGGACTTCGACAGAAGGCAGGTGGGTGGTCACCTGCTGTGAATTGTGGTGGAACATTTGTGACGTCCCCTAATACGAGGGGACGAATTGGTTTGTAAATGTGTTGTGCAGGTACTTTCTCTGTAGGTAGCTAAATTCTACCTGGGATAAGTTCAGGTGGAGAGGGGAGTTGTCTCTGATGCCTTGCTCCACGGGGCAGGAATATTGTTGTCAAGTCTCATGTAACCTTGGTTAACGTATATCTACGGACAAGAGCTGCACTTTATTTTAGTAAGTGACTGGGAAAGTTTGTTTTAAAAGGTGCCAGCGGAGTTGTTTAGAGTTATGGAGGTCACAACTCGCTGGAACCTCTTTATTTATGTTTGGCTGACTTACATTGGCTAGTGTATGGGAAAGGGGGACTGAAAATGCTTTGATTTTTTCGTGGATTGCCCATTGGGCATGTTTAGGATTTAATAGAGTGGTGGAGTTCTGTGAAATATAATGACGTTGTCTTATGGACACTTTGTGAGTGACTAGACACGTGCCTGAAAGGGGAAATTGTATTCATAACTCATGTGGGTTGTGTCTGAAGAAAAGGTTTAAAAGGAAGTGAGAAGAAGGTCATGGAAAGTGCGAAGATGATAAAGGAAAGTCGAATTAGATGGATCATTTGTCAATGACAAGTGACTTTGCAAGGTTTGCTAAGAAAGGGAGGGGAAAAGATTATAAAAGTTGATGGAGAAGACAAGAAATAAAGAAAAGTGGTTAGTTATGGACTGTTGTTTTGTGATAAGAAGGTGATTGGGGGCTGGTGAAGATTGGATCACGGCTCTGCAGACGAGGTGAACAGAACTCCACCAGGTATATGGGAATCACATCAATTAAATTATTGCTCAAAGGGAGGTGATAGAGCAAAATGAAGAAGATTGGGCCAACCTTGGGCCTTCCCGATTATAAAAAGGCCTTCACACTTTTCACCCATGCAGTAGGGGGATTCGCACAATCCGTATTAACTCAGACTCATGGAGATAGGGAACGTCCAGTAGCCTATTTCAGCAAAAAGCTTGATGCGGTAGAACAAGGCTTTCCGCTGTGCTTACAAGCTGTGGCGGCTGCCCGATACGCAGTTGAGCGGACGGCCGACATAGTAATGGGACATGCTGTCCTTTTACAGGTACCGCATTGCGTCCATACACTACTACAACAGCGAAACACACAGCATCTCACAGCCACTCGACTGATGCAATACGAAACGGCATTAATTATGGCACCCAACGTGACGGTGATGCGGTGTACCATTCTTAACCCAGCGACACTTTTGCCAACAAAGGAGGAGGGAATCCCGCACGTTTGCACGGACGTGGTCCAATTAATATCCACGGTAAGGCCTGACTTACAGGACACTCCGCTACAGGAAGCCGATCATACCTATTACGTCGATGGTTCAGCCAAACGGGCTTGGGACGGATCCCTGTTATCTGGGTACGCAATATGCTCAGATACGGAGACGGTCGAAAGCGGCCGCCTCCCGCCCACCTGGTCAGCACAACAAGCTGAACTGTACGCACTCACGAGAGCGTGCGAAGTAAGCGAGGAAAAAGCAGTGACAATTTATACAGACTCGGCATACGCACACGGAGTGGTCCACGACAAAGGGGCCATATGGAAAATGAGAGGGTTCCTCACTTCAGCGGGAGCACTCATTAAAAATGGGGACTTAGTGCGAAATCTGCTTCATAGTATTATGCTTCCACGTGAAATAGCTGTAGTTAAATGCCGAGGTCACCAGCGTACAGACGACGCTGTGGCCCGTGGAAACGCCCGAGCCGACGGAGCAGCAGCACTAGCGGCAAACCAACAAGTTGGGTATAATATGCCAGTAGTTACGCGCAAACAGGGCGCTAAATCGACTGCCCAGACAGACGTTCCGACATCCGCACCTACAGAGTTCGATGTAATACAATTACAAGCCGCGGCCTCAAACGTAGAACATCAAGATTGGATTAAATTGGGAGCTCAGCGCCCCGCAGAAGGACAAATGTGGACGATTAATGACAAACCCGTGGCACCGCGAGCTTTATTGCCATGGTTGGCACGCATGGCGCATCAAAATGGCCATGTGTGCCATAGGGGGGTGATGAGGCAGGTCACTTCCACCTGGGCAGCACCAGGCCTTTCGACTGTGGTTACCATGGTCTGTCGCTCGTGCGCTATATGTCAACGGCATCGGCGCCAGTGGATATGGCAGCCCTTGAATTACCTATCATGGATGACATGTTTTTAAAGTTTTGCATAGGTCTATCCCATGTGGCACGCAGCATACATGAACGCGTTCGGGAGGCCCTACCGGAGCCAACAAGCAAGCCTATCCACACCGTCGAGGCAGGAGATTACGTGCTGGTGAAGCATTTCACCCGTAAGACTGCGCTCGAACCAAGGTGGACGGGGCCATACCAAGTTCTTCTGATCACACCAACAGCGGTGTTTTGTGAGGGCAAGTCGTCCTGGGTACATGCCACACATTGTAAGTTGGCCATACCCACAAACACAGACACCTCAAACGCACCACCACAGATCGAGGATGCTGCACCACCGCCTGTTAGGGGTGGCAATCACACTTAGTTTAATATACTGCTTTGCCAGCACTGGGGACACGAGGGCATGGGCGGACACGGAGACATATGCATATGGCGACCAAACCGTTAAGGTCTACCGGCAGAGAGTTATCTGGGGTCAGAGGATAAATATACCCTGCTGCCATGTGAAGGAAGACGTATGGACACGGATAATGTGGAGGGCGTTGTACACAGACTCACATGGAAGGAAGACAGGTTTTGCTGCCCTCAGTCGTCTGAAGCAAGCGCCACGACAAGGCAGCGCACCAATAGTAAACATGGCCAGGCCAGGTTACAAATGGGGAAAGGACTCGAACAATTTAACCACGCATGTATTACTGAACAGCGGCACTACTCTGATACTACAATGTGAATTCATGACGTCACAGACCCCCTACGACTATAGGCCACCATGCATCTCATACATATTAATTCCGCACCGACGGATCGAAAGCAGGAAAAAGCCAAAGGAAAATACGTATTGGACAGTGACCCGTGCAATGGCGAAGGTACAGAACCGATCACGTTGTTGGATGTGCATGCATTTTCCCCACACCAGTACGACAGGGATAGAAATGGTAGTGCTGCCCCTGTCCCTACGAGATATGTGCTCAGGACCCTTGCGTACCCCATGTCTGACCACAACCTTGGAACTGATAGGCCCAAAATCCCCAGCAGTGTGTTCCCGGGAGTTTCGATATACCCCACCCATTAAGCAGGCTTTGTTAGACAAACCACCTGATCCAGTCTGGGTGACAGAGCAAAAGGGACGGGTGTGTCTTATAGGAAAGGGACACGTTCAGA
>NC_136266.1:126274178-126291678 GCF_964187855.1 Myxine glutinosa | reverse complement strand
CCAAATTTAATTCGTGCCATGGCTAGCCAAGGCAGTCGAATGCCGGTGGGGGTAAATGAAGAGGAAGAGTTGATAACCCAGGACCCATAGGAAGAATTGGGGGAAGAAGAGGCAATTGATGAGGGTGCGGCAGCAGAGGTAGCAGGGGTAGAAAATGGCGGCGCCTCGCACGTGGCAACGAGGGCCGCGCCCGATGCGCAAGTGGGGGTTGTGGACATGCAATTCTTCATGGCGCAATTCATGAAAGAAATAAGGGAAACAAAAGAAATGATGGGCACCCAAAAGAATGACATCAATAAAATAAATGGGAAAATGGACATCCAGAGAGACGAAGCAAGGAGTGACATGGAAAGATTGGAAAACAAAATGGATAATCAATTAAAAGAAGTGGAGGACGAATACATCCGGGGAATAAAAGAAATGGGGGAGAACATTGGGCACATGTTGAGCAAAGAAGTCGCATTGGTACGCGATGAGGTAACGCGGTGCGAGGAACGCGTAGGGAGCGAGCTTGGGCAGAGCGCAGCTAAGTTGACCGAGGGGATAGAAATCGCGACTCGGGGTGTGGAAAAGCCGACAGCCGCCGAATTGGAGAAGAAAATTTTAAGCGCACCGGCGGTCGTCGATGAAATAGAAAAAATAAATGAAATGATTATAATTGAAATTGGGGCCGAAGAGACGGCAGAGTTAGAGATTAAATCGAGGGAAGAAATGGAATCCACGCAAAGTCCGTGTTCGCATTGTGATGCCGTACTTGCTAACAAAATGGACGGTTTGCAGGTGCGGTTGCCGGAGAAAAGAATCCCGAAGGTGCGTAGGGGTGTGTATGGCGCGAAAGTGTTTGGCGCGAAAAGATTTTTGGTGCGTTTGGGATCGAGACGGAGCCCGGGCACTCGTGGAAGGTCCTTTGCGCGGTTTACGGGGGTGAATGGCGCGCTAAGGCGGGCCATACTTTTTTTTTTTTGGAAATCAATCGAGAGGGGTGTTCATATTACGTATTTTGGTGTGTAGAACACAAATCTGAGGTTTTAAAAAAATTCTGATAACCCTAACCTACATCAATTTGCAGTTGATTATTATTAAATTTTTGATTATTTTGCTATTCTTCTGGAAAAAAGAGAAGTTTTTTATTTTGAAGTTCGGGCTTTTATTTTGGTAACTTCCTGTTGGGACGGCAGTTGTAGCCATCTTGTTGTTGAAAGCTCGATGTTGAGGAGGTTGGCAATCCTTATCCATCCGTCTTCTCTTCTCTTCTTATGGCATTGCCAGTAAGTACGTTTTTGATAAGGAACCTGAGGGACAAATAGATAATAATTTTATATGTAAATTACCTTGTTTTATATTATATTTGTTAATTGATTTGTGTACTTACCTATTGCCAGCCTGAGTTACATGTGAAGGAAAATAGTGACCTGTGAAGTGAATATTTTGATGGTTTTCTGTAATACCTGTGTAATACCTTAATATCTGTCTGTAGTGGATACTTACCTGTGTATTATTGTTTTTATTTCAGTGTGAACTACTAAAAATGGCTCAAGTCAGAACAAGGATGAAATCAAGTTCTCATTTAAGTAATCTTGTTGGCACTGGGCAGGAGCTGTTGGTGTCTGAACTGCCAACTGTGAGGGATACCCTGAGGTATGGCATCTACTTGAGGGAGCAAAGTGAAGATGACAGGAGGAACTACCCAGTGGACCAGCTCGTGTCTGACATCTACCCTGGTCTGATTTGTCAGTGGAGCAAAGCTAATGCTCTTTTCAAGCCTCCTGTTATCCGATTCGCTTATCCGCTTCGAAAACGTTAGTCCGCTGCAGCGGATAAGCGGATAAGCGGACTTTCGAAGCGGACCGCCCACCTTTGTATATATATATATATATATATATATATATATATATATATATATATATATACTGTATATATATATATACATATATATATATATATATACATATATATATATATATACATATATATATATACATATATATATATATACATATATATATATACATATATATATATATACATATATATATATATATATATATATATATATACTGTATATATATATTGTTGCGGATATGGGATTTGGCCTCCATCCATATCCGCTTGTAAATATTCCCCTATTTCCCCAATACTCCCCAACTATCCCCAATCCCCCATTCCCTAGTCCCATTGTCTGTAAACAACACTCTGTAGCCCCGACCTTCCCCTTTTTCCCCCATTAAATGTCGTGCCCAGGTCCACCGCATCTCACGTAGACAACTTTCGGACATCTTGCTAGTTATTCTTAGTCTATGTCAGTTAAGGACTCGTTTCCATTAATTCTGACTCTTCGTTGCACCAGAATGTGATTGTATGGCACCGTTAGGAAGTTTAGGACCTCCCAATACCTCCCCGCAGCTCTTCCTCATGGTACAACAACAACAACAACAACAGCGGCGGCGGCGCGGGGAGTGTGCGTCCTCACTCCGGCTTGGTTGGTAGGGGGTGTTGAAAGGGCACCAAGCCTTTCCAACGAGCCGCCATCGAGCATGTGCTCGACGGGGTTACCACGTAGGGGCTCGCTGTCAGCTCCTCGTCAAGGGCGGAGCCCGGTAACCCCCCGCACCCAATAGAAGCGGCGGACCGATCCCATCTGGGGCGGAGCCAATGAGCCGAGGGCGTGTCACTCCCCGCTGAGCATGCGCAGGAAGAGGGAGGTGACGTCAGATGCGCCCTCAGCTTGGAAAGAGAAGGACGCCACCTCCGAGCGCTGCAATACCTCCCTGCATCTCTGGACTGGACCGTGCTTGATTCTGCCCCTGAGCCAAGGTGCACCTTGTGCTATCGACTGCCTGTCCTTCCCTGCCATCAATCCCTGTGTAAGTCAGTCTAGTCTTGTTCCGTTTGTCTGTGGTCTGCCTGGGATAGATAAGATTGTGTCTAAGTGCCTATCTCTTCTGTGCTTTACCTCATACCTTGTAATCTACCCCTTTTCTCCACCACCAATTATATCCTCCTCCGGAGGTCTTGAGAACTGTACCCCTTGTGTCGTTTCATTTATCCCAGCCATTGTGTCCTTTCCAAATCATTGATTTAGCATAGCGCGACTTGGTCAACGTTGGGGGTAATCGGGTAAACTGTGCGAACACGGCGGCCATTCCGCTCGGCCCATCATAACATCTTAAGCCGTGTCCGTAACAATATATACACACATACACATATATGCACGCACACACACACACACACACACACACACACACACACGCACACACACACGCACACACACACACACATATATGCACGCGCGCACACACGCACACACACACACACGCACACACACACACACACACACACGTCCCACATGTATATATCCCACATCCCACATGTATATACATGTTTAAAGTGTACGTGCCCTTCCCCCTCCCCCGCCCGGCAACGCTGAGTACTTCTGCTAGTAACTAATGAAATAAAAACGAATAAATATCTCTGGGTAATTTCCTGAAACTCGGTGAAATTCGCTGAAATTCGCTGAAATTCGCTCGGTGTATCGGTGAAATATTTTATTTGGGCGGTGTATAATTGCTTCGAACGAAATATCTCTAAGCAATTTCCCGTCTGTGTTTCATGTCCATGCACACGTGAAATGGAGTTTGTTTTTGCACACGTGAAATGAACATGTGAACCTTTACTTCCGGATAATAATGTTATAGTGGGGTCACCACTGACGAAATCACCTGACCTGACTGACGGAATGAAATAAAAACGAAGAAATATAGTGGGGTCACCCGTGGGACATTTCGACATATTGAGTTAGATGCTGCACATTCATTTTTACAAAATGGTTACTGGCAAGTCATCAGATCCAGAAATGGTGTAATGAACACAATTTATTTATTTCACATAATATGTGACCCCTCACTCCTCTCCACCTGACACTCTCCTCTCTCCACCTGACACTCTCCTCTCTCCACCTAGCACTCCTCTCCTCTCCAATCCGTCACATTCCTCTCCTCTCCAATCCCTCACCTCTCCAATCCCTCACCTCTCCAATCCCTCACACTTCTCTCCTCTCCAATCCCTCACTCACTCTCCTCTCCAATCGCTCCTCACTCGACTCTCCAATCGCTCCTCACTCGCCTCTCCAATCGCTCCTCACTCGCCTCTCCAATCGCTCCTCACTCGCCTCTCCAATCGGCTTTCCCCGTCTCGTTTCTCTCGTTTTTCTCCCGTCTCGTTCTTTTTCTTGCTCCAAATCGGCCCGTCTCGCCCGTCGGCCCGTCGGAATCGGAAATCGGGCCGTCTTGCTTTCTTGCTTGCGCATAAATAAATTGTGTTCATTACACCATTTCTGGATCTGATGACTTGCCAGTAACCATTTTGTAAAAATGAATGTGCAGCATCTAACTCAATATGTCGAAATGTCACACACATCCATGCCCGTGGGATTCCCACGGGTGACCCCGCAAGTTTGCATTGACGTTCGTCGATGGACTCGTTCACCCGTCTCATTCGCTTTCTTGCTGCATCCTGTTCAAGTCTGCGTTCTTCATCGATCGTCTCATTCATTTTGGAAATAGAAGTTTCCACGCAGCGCATGAATTGTCACGATCCTCAAGAGGAAGTGTCTCGTAATCATCAAATGATAAATGGCAAGTAAATTATATTGTGTAAAATTAAAGATTTCAAATAAACCTATTTAAAGTGTATGCGCACATAACTAATAAAAAAAACGAAGAAATATCTCTCGGTAATTTCCTGAAACATATTTTACTTCCGGCTAATAATGTTGAATGAAATAAAAACGAAGAAATATATGTCGGCATCATTGTTAACGTTTTTGTGACGACTGTCATCAAACAAAAAAGTAATATATCAACGGAAAAGCAAAAGCGAATTTTTTATACTAGGGCATTGCCCGTACTATATCTATATCTAAAATTATATCCCCCCCCTCTATTTACATGAAATGGTTTGGTCCAAAGCGAACGGCTTGCGAGTACGGTGACAATCCCCCCCCCCTCTATTTACATGAAATGGTTTGGTCCAAAGCGAACGGCTTCCGGAGTTTGGTAAAGAAATCGCCATCGGTTTTTATTAGTTTTAAAACATAGTTTAACGCCAACATAGTTTGCAAACGTGAAATAAATGAATACGCTCTCAAATGTGCCATCCGAGGCAGAGTGTGTCCGCCACGTTCGGCACACGCGATAGTTCGCTGCTCTCTGATTGGTTGAATCGTTTTTTGGACATAGCTCGGTAAGTAATTGTCCGATTAATATGAAACCTTGAAAAGGCACATCCTCGGGTCCCCAGCAATATACCTGGCAAGTTAAAAGTATATCGGACCCGTGGTTGTCGAGAAACAGCGGTCACAGACAAACGTACAAACGTACAAACAGAGATTACTGGAATTATAGATAGATATATCGACACGTTGCCGTCAGTGTCATGTTGGGCGGTGTATGATACACCATGACGCGATTTTTAAAAATATATCTCTGCATTTTCCCGCGTGTGTGGAATGTTCTCAATTATTGCTGACACCGAGTCCAAAACCATTGATAAAAATGAAATCATATGGTGAGTTAGATTGGAGATAAAGGCGTGAGAGAGACTCAATGGCCTTGAAGTTACAGGCGTTTGAGAATTCATTTCGTTCTATAAACGGCAACTTTCATTGGATTTTATTCCCGTTTTTTTTCAACCGAGTCTAAAACTATGTTAGCGACTGTGAAAAATGAAATGATATATCGAATTTGATTTGAAATAAAACTGGGAGAGAGAGCAAGACACCACGGGCCTACAAAACAGGCCTCAAAGCTATGCGAGTTAATAAAATGGTGGATATTTGTTTATAATTATATGCAGCCACTCCCAGAATGGGTGGAGCTATGGGTGGAGCTACTCTGCAAACCGAGTAAGCCACACCCCGGACAGACACCCAACAGACAGACAGACAGACAGACAGACAGAATCATCTACGGCTATTATAATATAGATATATATATATCGGGTGACCCAAAAAAACCTCCGACATTTCAAAGGTAAATGAAAAAAAAAGGGTTAAAGATAATCAAGATATTATTTGCACACATGAAACTTCATTCAATACAGTTTTTATTCATCATGTTTTATAGATGACATCCTCCAAATGGTGGCCGTCATTGTCTATACACGCTTGGAGGCGATTTCTGAAGGCTGCCATGGCTCGACGGGTCATGTCGGGTGGAACAGCGGCTATCTCCTGCTGAATAGCAACCTTAAGGGCTTCAAGAGTTTGGGGTCGATGAGTATACACGTGATTTAAGGTAGCCCCACAGAAAAAAATCACAAGGGGCGAGGTCAGGGGAACGGGCCGGCCATCCAACATCGCCACGCAACGAGATCATCCGATCCGGAAACATTTCCCTCAGCACTTGCAATGATCTTTGAGCTGTGTGTGCCGTAGCTCCATCTTGCTGAAACCACACATTGAGTTCTTCAAGCTCAAGGTGTTCGAGTTGTGGCCTTAGAAAGTTTTCGAGCATATCAATATAACGGTCAGAAGTTACGGTAACAGTTACACCACCCTCTTCAAAGAAATAAGGACCCACGATGCCAACATCGGCAACAGCGCACCACACAGTCACTCGATCGGAGTGCAACGGTCTTTCGTGTAGCATGCGAGGGTTGTCTTCAGAGCAATAGCGAAAATTTTGTTTGTTTACAGAGCCACTCAAATGAAAATGAGCTTCGACACTGCACAAGAGAACAGCATCTTCCGGAACACGTTGCAGAATGTTGTCGCATAACTCCCTGCGGCTTATCCAGTCTCTCGCATTGAGTTCTTGCACAACCATCATTTTGTATGGATGGAAGTGGAGGTCTTTGTGTAAGATTCTCTTTGCAGTTTCCCGGGATATCCCTTCAGCTAAAGCATGCTTCCGCGCAGAACGTCTCGGAGACTGCACAACAGATCGCCTCAATGCTTCAATATTCTCAGGCGTACGAGCGCTCCTAGGTCGACCAGGTGATTTTCTTTTTAAAGCTGAGCCTGTTGCCCTGAAATTCCCAACCCACTGCAAGATGGTTTTCCGATCTAGAACGTTTTGGTTCCATGGAATACTGAAACGTCTTCGAAAGGTCCTCTGCACGGCGATCACGGAACGGTTGTTTGTGAAGAACATTCGACAGCGAACGCACGGTGTGCTCCCGAACACGCCATGTTGGCGACTGAGGACGGTTGGGGTTGGGCTACCAACAGACCCTAGCCCCGCCCCTCCTGCCTTACTACTGCCAGTGCTACAGCCTTTCGAAATGTGGGAGGTTTTTTTTGGGTCACCCTGTATAATTCAAGTCATAAGTCATGAGTGTTTATTAACAAGTATTCAGTAAAAAGAAAACAATTTATGTGGAAAAATTTATCTGAATTATTTCCAAAAAACGTTTGTTTTTTTTAACACAAATAAATCGACAGCGAAATCACCAGTCTGGCACTGATCCAGTTTCTTTAAGACGTTGCAAAGTGTACCTCACACACAATGTAGGAGATCTTCAGCTTTTCTGTTATTTCTTTCATAGTCTGCCCTTCTCGCAAAGTTTGGATCGTCACACGCTGTTCTGTTGAAAGTTACTTCCTTGGCGCCATTCTGAACCCATTCATAGACTTTCAAGCAAGACTAATTTCTCATATTTGCTAATTCGCAACATTTATTGTGGTTTCTTGTCATTCACTTTTCTTTTTTTTTTTTTCTTTTTTTTTGTATACAAGATAGAGGCTCGTGAAAGAGCGAACATTAATCACACAGAAAGACAAACCGACACAAAAACATATAACATCGGGAGCGGTAGACAAGATGGGGAGAGAGGGGGAAGGACACAAACACAACATTTGAGAGCAGGGACCGAGAGACATGGAGACATCGAGAGATCTGAGAGAGGGCGAGGGCTTTGGGGGGAGGGGGGGCATGGGAAGGGGGGGGGGCTGGGAGAGGTATAAAACATATGGACACGGCCAGGACTTCCAGGAAAGAAGTCAAGTTGGAATTTCAAACAAGGTGGATCTGGGGTGAATTAGCGGGGGTAGAAAAGATCAAGGTTTTGGATGGGGGAAGATAAGAGATGGTGGTGAACAGCTGTTTTAAAGACATGGAGGGAGGAGTGGGATTGAAGGGAGTGAGGGAGTTTGTTCCAGAGGCCGGAGAAAAGAGGAATGAAAGAGAAGGTGAGCAGAGAGCCGATATTTCGGCAGTTTAACCATAAGAGGGTTGCTGGCAGATCTTGTGCGACCTGTAGGAATATTTGGGGGACAGAGCACAGAGAGAGCTGGGGGTGCAAGGCCGGAGAGGAGTCGGTAGAAGACAGAAAGACCACCTACCTGCCTGCGGTGAGTGAGTGCAAGGCCCTCAGAGATAGCTTCATCGCGGGAGATTCCAATAATTCTGAAAGCTTTGGTTTCAACAGCGTGAAGCCGAGCTAGGTGTGAGGCAGGAGCACCGGCCCATAGGGGAGAACAGTATTCCATTGAGCTGCGGATGAAAGCCTTGTATGTGGTGAGGAGCTCAGGTGTGCCGAGGAAGGACTTCGCACGACGGAGGATGCCCAGTCGGCGACTGGCTTTGGAGGCCAGCTTGGAAATGTGGTTTTCCCAAGAAAGATCATGGCAGATAGTGAGACCCAAAAGCTTGAGCGACAGAACTTCTTGGAGAGGATTGTTGAGAAAGTAGATGGGAGGGTTGTCCAGTCGATCTTTTCGGAGAGACATAGTAAGAGTGTGAGATTTGTCAGGATTGAAAGACATGTTCCACTTGTTTGACCAGTCTGTGATTTTGTCCAAGTCTTCAGAGAGTGAGGAGGCTGCAGACTGCTGATCTGAGGGAAGAGGAATGGAGCGGCAGAGAGTGGAGTCATCAGCAAAGAGATAGAGAGGATTTTCAAGAGAGTCAGAGAGATCATTGACGAAGACCAGAAAAAGCACAGGGCCCAGAACACTGCCTTGGGGAACTCCAGCCTGAACAGGAAGAGGAGATGAGAGAACCCCATTCAGGGCCACACGTTGACGACGACTAGAGAGGAAGTCAGCCAGCCATGCGTGGAGATTTCCATGGATACCAAAGGAGGAGCATTTGGTGAGCAGAGCGGGGTGCCAGACCGTATCGAAGGCACGTGATATGTCTAGGGAGACAGCTCTAATTTCCTGTTTGGCATTGAGGACCTCCATCCTTTGTTGAGACAGCAGAAGCAGCATGTCCAGAGTAGTGACCTGGTCTGAAACCAAATTGATGCTCAGAGATCAAGCCAATGGAGAAGAGGAAAGATTTCATATCCGAAGCAATGATGGATTCCATGACTTTGCTGATAATTGGGAGAAGGCTGATTGGTCTGTAGTTGCTAGGATCTGTTTTTGCACCTTTTTGTGCAAAGCAGTGATGTTGGCTGATTTCCAAGCAGATGGCAGTTGACCTTGAGCAAAAGAGAGGGTGAAGAGAACAGAGAGAGGGTGAGATAGAGCGGCAGAGCAGGATTTTAGGACCCGTGGGCTGATGCCGTCGGGTCCAGTTGCAGAATCAGAGTCGAGGGTTGACAAACTTTTCCACCTTGTCATGAGGAAAGGACACGGAGTCCAGGAGCAGCTGGGTACGACTGGGTATGGTGGGTACAGAGAGGGATGGGTTTGGGACACAAGATTTAGAGGCAAACACAGAGTTGAGGCATTCAGCTTTTTCACGTGCGGAGTCAGCTGTGTAGCCGTTTGAGGTAAGGGAGGGGATGGAGGGGGAACAAACACCAGAAACGGATTTGACCAGATGCCACCAGGATTTGGAAGAGGGAGACAGATAAGAGAGTTCGGTCTTGAGAACGGAGAGATATTGTTTCCTGGCTCTCCTGAGGGTGGACACACACTTGTTTCGGGCTTTGTAAAAGGAAATGAGATTTCCTTCCGTTGGATTTGCTTTCCAGGAGACGAAGGCAAGTTGTTTCTGGGAAACAGCCTCGCTGCAAGAATCCGTGTACCATGGATGGGAGGAAGGGTATGACAACTGAAGACGAGATGGGATAAATCTGTGCATGAGGGAGAGCAATTTACTTTGGAAGAATTCCCAGGATGAGTTGATGTCAGAGGTGGTAGAGATGGGAGACCAGTCCAGATGATTGATGGCTGCTTGAAGACCGTGCCAGTTGGCCTGAGTGAAATGCCAGATTCGTCGACGCTGAGCAGGCTCCCTGAGAATGGTCAGAGAGATGTCCACTTTAACAAGGACATGATCAGATGATCCGATTGGCGCAGAAGAAGAGCAGCAGACATTTTCAGGGAAGTTAGTCATAACCAAGTCCAGAAGAGAAGATGCTCCGTTGACTGAGATCCGGGTCGGGAAATTGACAGATTGTGTCAGTCCCAGTGAGTCGCAGAAGTCCTTTGCTGAGGAGCCATGGCTGGTGAGGGAGGTACCCACACCCAGCCAACTGGCATGATGACAGTTGAAATCACCACATATGAGGAAGAGAGAGTTGGGATGAGTAGATAGAAGTTGGTCCATATTATCAGACAGCGAGATGTAGATGGAGTCATCACTGTTTGGTGGACGGTACAACACACATATGAACAAGGGGTGGGAGCGAAGGGGAAGCCGTAGCCAGAGGTATTCCTGGGGGTGACGTGGAGAGAGTACAGTGCAGGGCGAGTGAGGAAGAGAGTTTTTGATAAAGATAGCAACCCCACCTCCAGGATGAGGCTCAGGTCTATCATACCGGAGGAGGGAGTAACCTGGGAGAGATACGAAGGAATCAGAGAGATCATGAAGGAGGAAAGTTTCTGTTAAGCAGATCACGTCTGGTTTGACAGAAGCAACCTGTATGGAGAGATCAGTTAAGTTTGAACGAAGGCCCCGGATGTTTGAGGTCCATACCGTTAATGAAGAGGAAGGGGGAGCATCGGATACAGAACAGGGGGGAGGAGGGGCAGGGTAAGATGTGGAAGAGGTGGAAGAGGTAGGGAGAGCTGTTGAAGGTGTGTCAGAGATTTCAGAATAGCTCGGAGAAAGGGAAGGATGGGGCGGACAAAAGGTTTGATGGTGATTGGGTGAGACACAATGAGGTGTTATTTGAGGAGGGGGCAGAGTGAGGCAGAAGGTTGGGGGAGATGGAGGTGAGAGTTGGAAGGGGGAAGAAGCGGGGAGGACGCTTTTAGGAGGGGGAGTGAGAGGGGGGAAATTGAGAAGAAATGAGGGTGGGGAGATTTGAAGGGGAGGGGCGAGGGGGGAGTTTGGGAGGGAAGGGACAAGGGGAGGGATTTGAAAGGGATGGGATATGGGGGAGATTTGGACGGGAGGGGTGAGGGAGGAGTCTAGGAGGGGAGGGGCGAGGGGAGTCTTGGAGGGGAGGGGAGGGGTGAGGGGGAGGATTAGGAGGGGAGGGGAAAGGAGGAAGATTTGAAAGGGATGGGTGATGGGCAAGATTTGGAGGGGAGGGGTTATGGGGAAGATTTGGAGGGGAGGGGTGAGATTTGATTTTAGAAAGTGTACGATTAATGGGAAACGAACATTTATTGCAAAATGAGTTTCTTGTGACCTTCGAGTCAAAAATAAGTTTAAGGACGCTGGATGGAGGATGGAGTGCAGGAGCGTTTAGGGAATGTAGAAAAAAGGCACTATAAGAGATGGAATTTTTTTTGGGATGAATAGATTTGGTGAGCAAGTCGAAAGCAGCCTTTTAAAGAAGAAGAAGAAAAGGGTGTTATAATATATGACGGAATACATAACTTGAGGGGAAAGTGTAAACATTGAAGGTTAATAACAGTGAAAACTATATGGGGAAATGGGGGAGAAACACGTGGTCGAAGAACGAACGAATGAATAAGAATGAATAAACGAATGAGAACAGAGAAGGAAATGTTTTTTTTTTTTGTTTTTTTTTAGTTGAGATTTACACAAGGAAGTAGGTAGGCTATGGGGTGAAAAGACTGGGAAAACAGAGAACGAAAGTTATTGGATCACAAACGACGGACCGCTGAGAGAAAAACAAAGCCTCAAGGTTGTACAGTGTACACTGTACAAGGCCTCAAGACACGACACGAATTAACACGATTTTCAATACAGGTATGAAAGATTTGCACCGAAAATCTTCCTCGGGACACAATATACGTACGTACACACCATAAAATAAATAGTTATAACGAAAATACAAATGGGAACAATTACTTAACTTCGATTTCAAATCGCTCGCGACGTGGCAAAGGCCGTGCTCACGACGCGGCAAACAGACGATTAATTTATGAAAGATAAACACCGAGAAACTTCCAAGGGGCACCCTATAACTTCACACCCCGAAAGATAAATACAGTTTCGACAAAATACAATTGTGAACAGACTTTTTTCTTTTTTTTTTTGTATACTGAATCGAGGCTCGTGAAAGAGCTGACATTTACTTCACAAACTTAACTTTGAAAACGTGGAGACCGTGTGGAGCTTCGAGAATCGCTGCCGCCGTCTCTTTCGAGAATCGCTGCCGCCGTCATTAATTCAACTGTTGCTGATTACTTCAAAATATTTTTTTTATTATTAATTATGATACAAAAGTCCACAAACTTTTTCCTGCATGTTTACTTTGTGGTAAGTAGATATTACTTGCACAAAATAAAATAATAATGAATAGCAAAAATAAAACTTTTTCAATTTCCTAATTTATTTTATACACTGTCGGCCCCACTATTTGCGGTCCCACTATTCTCGTGTTCTGCGTATTCGTGGTTGATAAGTTGCGACCTGCTTCTCTATTTGCGGTCATGTTTCCCACAAATTTGTGGTTTTTCACGGGCACAAAAAAAAATTCATGAGCCGTGAAAAAAATCAGCTGGACATAAAAAAAAACATCTTCTACGAGCCATGAGCATGACCTGATTCTACATTCGTAGTGTTGTGATTCACGTTTTCACAGCTTTCGGGGCCGCATAAAAATATGTAATTTAGCCGCACTACAAGCGAGCTTCACGGGATGCCCTACCAGCTGCATAAACACATCATCCCCTGCAAGAACTGTACAGAATGAAAACACTTCACCATATCTATATCTACCATCAGCTGCATAACACGTCATACCCCACAAGTTATACAATGAAAACGCTTCATCACATCTATTACTGTAATTAGCAGCTGCTCAATACGGCATCATCCGAGATGCAATTCGGGAAGCAATCCCCTCTTTTTCCATTGAAACAATGCCCAGTTTCATAGTTCGTGGCACTTTGCAGGAATGTATCCCCTGCAAATAGTGGGGTCCAACTGTACTTAAAGGTAACTGTGATATTAAATTGACGTTCACAGAAATTTTAATTATTATCTTCCAAAATTGCACAATTCTAGCTTCCCACAAATATTTAATGGGGAACAGCACCACAAAAATGAGAATAACCCAAACCATTGCAGAGTACTGTGAATATAGTGTAAAGAAATGACTCCTAGGTGGTAATAGTGTTTAGTGGGTAGTTATCTCCTTCGTGAATGTCTTAGAATAAGCGTAAAATAATTAATTGTGATATTATGTATGCATTGCTATATGTAATAAATAGACGGTGTCTGCCTACCCTGGTGTTTATGTCTAAAAATCTCCTTCCTTTCAACCACTTTTGACTGCTCTGCCCTCTGTAATCTGTCCTATAGTTTATTTTGAAGTGTTCGCTAGGCAATTGACTCTAGTTTTGGTGGGAGGAATGGCAAAGGTGGTATCTGCCAGCCAAGTTTTCTGAACATTTGTGTGAGGGGTCACGTGAGGGTCGCCTTGCCCCCAGAATGGGCCCACAGCCAATGGTGACTGAGAGGGGAGGGTGCTGTGCTTCATTGTTGACGTACGTGGTGGAGGCAGTAAAAGGCAGGGACGATGGGCAGAGGGAGGATTCACCTGAAATGTGCTTGATGGAAAGCTGCATTTCTTTCCCGCTCTGGGCCGGCCAGGGCCACGCCCCGTCCTCTTCTCAGGACTCAGCACACAGGAAGCGATGGGCCGTTCTCTTTGCCAAGCAAGCTGGACTTGTGATAATCTGCGAGATCCTGCTGGGGTTACCAGTTGGTATTCTTTTTTGTCTTGTGAATTCGTTCTGTCTGCTCTACAGTGGTGACTGCTTGATCTCTAAGATAGATAATTAAGGAATCCCATTCGTCATTGGTTTCATGGGTTGTTTTTCATGCTGTTGTTGTTGTTTTTATTGGTTTTATGGGTGCCCTTCGGTAGTGGGCCAGGTGTTTGATCCATTATTTCTTGTTATTGCTTCTTTCTTGTACATCCCCCCCCCCCCCCCCCATGATCAATATTGTTTTGTTCTTAAATACAAGAAAATTGCCCGTACTCGCACGGGAGTCTAAATAGGGTAGGGATGAAGACGGCAAAAATGCAGATGGTGTCTTCTGTCATCGAACCAGCAAGCTGGGAGTAACAATTCACATTTAATGCCACATCTGATGCAATCTAATTGCAACAAGGTGATCCAATTGAAACTGTTTGTTCCATATACAGTGCATTCAGCAAGTATACAGACCCCTTCACTTTTTCACATTTTGTAATGTTGCAGCCTTTGCTGAAATCGTTTAAATTCATTTTTTCCCTCATCAATCTACACTCAATACCCCATAAGGACAAAGAGAAAACAGGATTTTAGAAAGTTTTGCAAATTTATTAAAAAGAAAAAACTGAAATATCACATTGACATAAGTATTCAGACCCTTTCCTATGACACTTGAAATTTAGCTCAGGTGCCTCCCATTTCTCTTGATCATCTTTGAGATGTTTCTACACCTTGATTGGAGTCCACCTGTGGTAAATTCAATTGATTGGACATGATTTGGAAAGGCACACACCTATCTATATAAGGTCTCACAGCTGACAATGCATATCAGAGCAAAAACCAAGCCATGAGGTCAAAGGAACTGCCTGCAGAGCTCAGAGACAGGATGTGTCGAGGCACAGATCTGGGGAAGCCTACAAAAAAATTTATGCTGCATTGAAGGTTCCCAAGAGCACATTGGCCTCCATAATTCTTAAATGGAAGAAGTTTGGAACAACCAGGTCTCTTCCTTGAGCTGGCCGCCCGACCAAACTGAGCAATTGGGGAAGAAGGGCCTTGGTAAGAGAGGTGACCAATAACCCGATGTTCACTCTGGCTGAGCTCCAGAGATCCTGTGAGGAGATGGGAGAAACTTCCAGAAGGACAACCATCACTGCAATACTCCACCGATCTGGGCTTTATGGCAGAGTGGCCAGACGGAAGCCTCTCCTCAGTGAAAGACACATGAAAGCCCGCTTGGAGTTTGCAAAAAAGCACCTAAAGGACTCTCAGACTGAGAAACAAGATTCTGTGGTCTGATGAAACCAAGATTGAACTGTTTGGCCTCAATTCTAAGCGTCATGTCTGGAGGAAACCAGGCACCGCTCATCACCTGCCAAATACCATCCCAATGGTGAAGCATGTTGGTGGCAGCATCATGCTGTGGGGGTGTTTTTCAGCAGCGGGGAGTGGGGGACTGGTCAGGGTTGAGGGAACAATGAACGGAGCAAAGTACAGAGATATCCTTAATGAAAACCTGAAACAGAGCGCTCAGGACCTCAGACTGAGCCGAAGGTTCACCTTCCAACAGGACAATGACCCTAAGCACACAGCCAAGACAATGCAGGAGTGGCTTAAGGACAACCCTGTGAAGGTCCTAGAGTGGCCCAGCCAGAGCCCTGACTTGAACCCAATCGAACATCTCTGGAGAGACCTGAAAATGGCTGTCCACCGACAGTCCCCATCCAACCTGACAAAGCTTGAGAGGATCTGCAGAGAAGAATGGCAAAAAATCCCCAAATCCAAGTGTGCAAAGCTTGTTGCGTCATACCCAAGAAGACTCAAGGCTGTAATCGCTGCCAAAGGTGCTTCAACGAAGTACTGAGTTAAGGGTCTGAATACTTTTGTCAATGTGATATTTCAAGTTTTTTCTTTTTAATAAATATGCAAAACTTTCTGAAATCCTGTTTTCTCTTTGTCATTATGGGGTATTGAGTGTGGATTGATGAGGGAAAAAATGAATTTAAACCATTTCAGCATAAGGCTGCAACATAAGAAAATGTGAAAAAAGTGAAGGGGTCTGAATACTTTCTGAATGCACTGTATGTAGCTTTGTGATACCTAGGGTCCATAATAAAAATTTGTATTGGTGTCAAATCCAGTGACCAATTGCAAATTAATAACAGGATACCTGGTCTCACAGTGAATTTCGGTCATCATAATCATTTGGCAATTAAGGAAAGTCTGTTGAGGACTAATTGGCTCTGGCTATTAACAGCATCAATCAAGACCTTGCAACACGTCTCTGGCTTCGCTCAGCCGTAATTGGAGTTGAGGGGTGTGGTACCAATTAAGGTAATGCTCGGCCAATTCAATTCCGTAGCCCCAATTGCAAAGCTCAGTCGTCAGGTCCAGGCAATCAGTCGGCTCTTGCTAGGCAACTGGAACTACCCATGTGGCTACAACTCTATAGATACAGTATGTATATATGTATGTGTATATCTATATATATATATATTGTTGCGGATATGGGATTTACATCCATCCATATCCGCTTGTAAATATTCCCCTATTTCCTCAATACTTCCCAACTATCCCCAATCCCCCATTCCCTAGTCCCATTTTCTGTAAACAACACTCTGTAGACCCGACCTTCCCCTATTTCCCCCATTAAATGTCGCATCCAGGTCCACCGCATCTCACGTAGACAACTATAGGACATCTTGCTAGTTATTCTTAGTCTATGTCAGTTAAGGACTCGTTTCCATTAATTCTGACTCTTCGTTGCACCAGAATGTGATTGTATGGCACCGTTAGGAAGTTTAGGACCTCCCAATACCTCCCCGCAGCTCTTCCTCACGGTTCAGCAACAACAACAACAACAACAGCAACAACAACGGCGGCGGCGCGGGGAGTGCGCGTCCTCACTCCGGCTTGGTTAGCCGCCATCGAACATGTGCTCCGACGGGGTTACCACGTAGGGGCTCGCTGTCAGCTCCTCGTCAAGGGCGGAGCCCGGTAACCCACCGCACCCAATAGAAGCGGCGGACCGATTCCATCTGGGGCGGAGCCAACGAGCCGAGGGCGTGTCACTCCCCGCTGAGCATGCGCAGGAAGAGGGAGGTGACGTCAGATACGCGCTGGACTTGAAGGAAGAGAGACGCCACCTCCGAGCGCTGCAATACCTCCCCGCATCTCTGGACCGGACCGTGTTTGATTCTGCCCCTGAGCCAAGGTGCACCTTGTGCTATCGACTGCCTGTCCTTCCCTGCCATCAATCCCTGTGTAAGTCAGTCTTGTTCCGTTTGTCTGTGGTCTGTCGGGGATAGATAAGATTGTGTCTAAGTGCCCACCTTTTCTGTGCTTTACCTCTTACCTTGTAATCTACCCCTTTTCTGCACCACCAATTATATCCTCCTCCGGAGGTCTTGAGAACTGTACCCCTTGTGTCGTTTCATTTATCCCAGCCGTTGTGTCCTTTCCTTCATTGATTTAGCATAGCGC